>NC_132879.1:24768632-25068632 GCF_030463535.1 Salminus brasiliensis
AACAGTGTCATTAGACTGGTTTAATTAGATTAAGTGCAGCGAATATTGAATAAAAATCACTGTATCCATTAAGGGAGAGAATCGGAATAGTTTTTTTAAAGAATCTGTCGCTGTATTTAGATGTATTTAGTCTGTGATTACATGTATTGTGATAAATATTGTGTATCTTAAAAAACGTCTTTAAATATTGTGATATTTGTTTTTACCATATCACCTGTATCACAAAGTATGGGTATTGTGTCAACATCAGAACAGAAGTACACTAACTGTAACTGTGCACAACTAAACTAACTGCACATGTATTCACTTTCAGTAGTAACTGAATAAAGAACAAATCTTCAGTCCATCTATTTTGTTAATCATGCTTTTAGCTGTAGTACTGCATGTATATATCACTGACTATCAAATAAAAAACAGTGTACGTCATTGGGTGGGACTGCTGTATACTGGAAGATGCTAACATCAAATGATCCCTCAAAACAGTCAAAACGAATGCAGATGTTCCAGCAGTGGCTGCTCACAAATCTCTTTAGTTGGCCAACTGCTAGTGCATGGGCAGGCTAGCATTTCCAAGACTACCCTTAACTGTGGTAAACTTACTGTAACACACAGAATAAATAAATACAGAGTCTGCTTTACAAAAGATCAGCTCCACAGTTTCAAATTCTTTTGACGTAGTGTGTTGGCTAATTTAACTACAGCAACATAGCTATGTCATAGCCACAGGCATATACTAGCAGTGTTTGCATAACTGACCTGATTTATGCTCGTCTTGGCCAAATACCCATATCACTGTGATTACCGTGTTAACTTCCAGTTGAACTCTGTTTTTCCTTTACCTCTTTAATCTGATATCTCACACCTCTGCCAGAAAATAAAAGCTGAAAATGGTAAAGCCTGCAGCTGTGGGGTCCTTTTTCCCCCACTGTTAGAACTTAGGAATAACCTAGCCAGTTTGCACTGCTTTGTATGTAGTTACTGTTTAGTAATCCTTAGGCTGTAATAAAAGTCAAAGAGCATAAGGAATTGATAATCAATGATAATCAATTACAAATCTTTTGGGTCACTGAGATTTAATGTGCAACCCAATTGACAGTACCTTTAATTACATGAACAAAGTACAACTACTCAAGAATTATTGACCCATATTTGTTCTGTACATGTTATCTCCTACAACTATATTCTGGCACCAAAATACCACTTTGACGCTGCATCAATGTGCCCCACCCCCTTTGTGTAATATTCAGTTATAAGAGGCAAAAAGTTAAAAGAGATAAAAGGCACTGCACAGTCCACAAGTACACAAACTCAAAACACACTCAGACAAAAGCAGACTGGGCATGGCAAGTCAGGGCTAATGACATCGTCTCATTTAACAAGTAAAGATGAGTCTAATCTGTTGTGCTATGTGCTGCATGCACCAACAAGACAACCCCTGAGCTTTTGCTGCTTTTGCACAACAGCTGTCAGTAGGGCTGCAAAAGATATAGTTTCAGCATCATCATCAGCATCGCAATGTGCACAGGATCAACATTACAGCGTTTTTGCTGTTTAATGTAAAAGGAAAATTCTTACTTTTTAGATTTTCTATGACATATCTACTAGAGGAAGATTATATCTGCCTAATATCAAATAATTCACTCCAATCTTGGATACATTTAGTGCATTTTTAATATGATGACATGTTGGATCATTGGCATCTGGTGACTTAAGTAAAGTAAAACCTTTTAAATAGCACAATAAATATTGTGGAAAAAATATAGTGTAATGGTAGTTTTTAACCTGACTGACCTCTCATCAAGAAACACTTACCTGCATAGGACCAGTCTATGTTTTCTGCGAGCTTCTTCTGTGATCTGAATCCATAGGCTTGTGACACTTCCACTGAAAAAAAAACACAGAAAAAAAATTCTTAGTTTCACATCAACAAAAAAGAGCTGCAAGCATCCTGTTTGAAAGAATGGATATCCTTCTATCCTTCTTTTTTCCTCATGAAATTGAAATGGTCCATAATAACCTTTTTCTCAAAATGTAGCCTCTGTGGCACACAGAGAAATTGATTGAGTGTAAATGCAGGCAGGGTTTTTGTATCTAATCCAGGAGTAATGACAAGCAATCACCTTCTGCAGCAACGACAACTGACATGTAACCAAGCAACTGTATTTATACAGTTAAAAAGTTGATTTTAATAGTGATGGCCTGTAACAACAGAGAGTGCTCACTGTGTATGTGGGTAAATTGTTAAAGTTCATCCCTATAGTTCACCATGTGCATTTAGAGAATCTATACTGAATGCAGGCACATGAGTCAACTCCATTTGAAAGACGCTTCCCTGCAACCTTTCACCTTCTCTCTCTTTAGTGCTCTGCCTGGTGGTCTAATTCATGCCTGTCTATACTGAACCATTACACACCCTGAAAGGGTCACCACCCACTGTTACAGAACCAAAGGGTAAAAGTTCCTCCACAAAACACTTCCCAATCCATCATTCCATGGACTAACAAAAATCAACCTCTGGTGGTAAATGACCTCTAACAGCCTTCACACATTCTCCCCCTTGCTATCCATTAACCAATAGATGCTGGAAGATCTAAAGAAACCTGTATCTTAGAGGCTGATTACACCTTGCATTAACATCCATTTCATATCCAGATAGCATCTGGATAGACTTTGGATGGATTCTGTTTACATTTTTACTAAAATGTGTCCCCAGTGTGACCAGATTAGACTCAATTTTACTTTCCAGTGCAAAAAGTCTCATTCAAACATACATCCTTTCTGTTTTACTTCCTGCAACTGAGGTTTTTCACCACAGTAGCCTGATAGTCCGGAGAGAGATCAGTATCCATAACAGTAATGAGTAAAATAATTAAATGAATTAATTAAAATAATGAAATCGTGTTAAGTTTTTCAATAGACACCTTTTCAAACTGTCTTGGAATGGAGTTTGAGTGATCCGATTGCAATCCAATGTGTTTACATCTGGCTTTTCATATTCTCAAGTGAAATCTGAATGTGTTCTGATCAATGAAACCACATGTTAATCCAAGGTGTAAACAGCCTCTTAGAGAACTGCAGTAATTAAACCTACAAACTTGTTTTAAATTGTTTGCCCTAATTTGCCTGCATACCATATGTAGATCTTCAAGAAATCAATATGGTATTTAAACTATGCTGGGACTGAATGATGTTATAATTAGGGGTGTAAAAAATTGATGAACTTGAAATATCATGATATTATGTTTTGCAATACTGCATCGATTCTCAAAAACACTACTCATTTTTAAATAATAGTTTACATGCAGAGATTTGTGGCAGACAGTGATTTATTTGGTGTTGTGTTTAAACCCAGACTGCTAGATAACAGTGTTGTGCTGTCTTCAGATCCCCCTCTTTTGACTGCAAAAGGAAAAGATTGTAAGATAAAAGAAAAGTGTACTGAGATTTTATAAATGATGGTGTGTTTTTATACAGTTTTCGCAAAATACAGTACTGCAATGTATCACACTACATTAAATCGTAAGCCCTGTATCGTGATACATATTGTATTGGCAATACCGGCCCTAGTTACAGAAGATTCTCAACTAATTGCAACAAACTTTCAGCACATCATGCAGTGGAGGCCTCCAATGAGATGGGATACAGACAGATGCCGAAGGTGGAGAAAATAATTGCCAACAGTCTTTTCTGTGATGCTCTAATTACCAAATGATTAGCGTGTGCAGCCGCTATGTGGGCCAGGTCTCTGACCCATAGCTGTCAACTTCCTAAGTGTGTCATTTTAGTTTCAGGAGACCAATAACAACTCAGTTCAACTCTGAAGGAATAACTTGTAAGTGCAACTGTGACCTTTGAAAAAGCCATAACAGAACTTTGCCTGTACTTTATTTCTTTAAACAGAATACTGAGTTTAGTCTATTTTTACAGAGCTAAAATTACCAGCTGATAGTTTAAAAAACAGTGAAACAGTGACTTACCTACTGATTTGACTGCCAATTAGATGTGATAAATTCCCAACTGTCAAACTTCTTAAACTAGGGTGGGGAACTGAGGGCTGGAGTCTAGCACAGTTTGTCGATTTCCTCTGCGCTAACATGCCTATTAGACCTTGTAATTAGTGGTTGAGCTGAATCAGGTGTGCTTAAACTGGAAAAGCTCCACCCCTGTCTTAAACCCAAACAGCAAAACACTAAAGCCTCATCACAAATAGTGTTAAACTCTAAGACAAGAGTTCCCTGGTTCAGCTGGGGCTACAACCAGCATCACATCCCTTATATAACATGTAGAGATATTATCACCAAGAAAACCATAATATGGGCCAGCTTTTAACAAAACCACAGTCACTCTTCGTACACTCTTAAAAATAAACGTGCCACAGAAAAAATCACTTTTGGTTCTGAGAAAAAACAATTATTGTAATAGAGACGTGAGAGTGTAACGAACCTTTTAAAGGTCTTGATGTAAAGGTTCCTCACCAATTTAAATGGTCCTTCACACAATCACACACGTGCGGTCCTGGAACCAAAAGTGGTTCTTCGGTGGAAATGCGCAAACAACCATTGGAGGCACCTTTATTTATAAGAGTGTAGTCCATCAATGCAACATGTTACTGTTGGACCAAAACCTTAATATACCCGAATATACTTTTTATTGATCCTGTCCTCCTTAACATTTTACACAAATGGTTTAAAGAGTGGCTGGAGCTTCCAAATGATGTCAAAGCCCTGTTGGCGCTTATGTGTCACCTAACATTCACTGTCTTATCATTTTCCACCGTTGCATCGTGGTGTGAAGCAAAAGCGAACAGTTCAAATAACGCTTCGCATCACCTTTAAAACCTCTGTCTCTTCTTTATGCAACCAAGTAGCTCCCACACTGGAGTATGCTAATGTCCTCTTTTTCCACATAAAAGAGCAGTCCCCAGAGAAGCCCCCTCTCCTTTGGGTGAAGCAAAACAATGTAAGTAACAATGGCCTTGACATGAAAGCCCTCCTCTGTACTAGCACTAGCTCGACAGGGAAAGATCCATTACAGCGAAAAGGTGAGCCAAAGGTACCTGCCTACCTATCCAGTATCAACAGAGGATTATGCTTTTGGCTCGTCTTACTGTTAGCTTTGTCTGGCAAACAACATGACTGAAGCCCTGATGGACCGTCTGTGCACCTGTATGACTACACAAACACATCTTGACACATTCAATGCATGTCTTTCACATCTGTCACATGTTCTGCATGGCTCCAAAAATGCCTCAAACTAAATTTTTCCTTTAGTGTTGTGTTCTCTTTAGGTTAAGGCGTCCTACATACAGTAGAATGGATAAGTCACAATTACAGACAAACACAATCTGATTAAACTAATAACACAGTTGTACTGTTCATGTCTTTATTGCGCACACTGAGTAAACATCACAGTGCAGGCTAGAAAAAGTAAGTGAACCTTGGAATTTAGTAGCCTGTAGATCCCCCTTTAGCAGCAAACATCTCCACCAAATGTTTTGTGTAGCTGCAAAAGCAGTTACCTACATTCTCCTGTAAAATGTTTTGATGCAATTTTGCATTCATTCATTCATTGTTTCCTCGAAAGGCATCCTGGCCCTGAGGCCCCCTAAGAAGCCCAAACCACAGTTGGGCTTCTGATCTTTCTTAAGAATAAAGAAATACTTTAGTGATTTACGTTTGTGCTTTTATTTAATGGACAAAGCACCTGTGACACCCACACTCTCCTCGTCTCCTATCCTAATTAATTATTTTTCAGTTATTAAGGTTCATTTACAGTCATCTTCCAGTCCTTAGGATTAATTTACCCTGTTTAGTGATCACAAATAGTCTGCACAGTGTATGTTTGCTCAATATGCTCAAAAAAAGTTGTTTGTGTGGTATTAGTTGCAGAAACTCAAAAATCCATGTAATTTCAGAAGATTCACCTACTTTTCTTTCAACTGTACTCTTTAAAAGACATGCAGTATTATATAGAGCCAGTGTTTATTGGAACTTCTTGGCACTGTTATAATTCACAAAACAGTTCAAATGGAATTTCAAATGTATCCTTCTTGGGTTTTACCAAAAAAACATAACCACCTAATTATATTTGCTTTCCAGTTCAGTAGGCTGTATAATAATAGTCTCCAAAAGACACCAAAACCTAATGCCTGAAGAATGTAGGTACTGTAAACTCTTTATATCAGTGCTAAAGTCAGCTGTTTTTAGCAGCTGATTGCCTTTCTCCTTCAGACAGTCTATGTTTAACTATTAGACCTGTGAAGAGTCATATCTAGACTGCAGCTAAATGCACTGTAGCCTCACCCTGCCTGCCTGCCTGATTGCTTTAGTCTGAGAGGACCCATATTCCCTTTCACTCAGTCAACAGACATGCTCCACGCCAACTGCGCCGCTGATGGCTCAATTTCCTGTTAATGGTAACAGAGTGTGAATGGAAGAGTATGAGGACCTGCTGCGTCCTAACTTTAGAACACTACAGGTTTTAGTTTACTGTCTGTTGTGGAACAAGATGAGCCAGGTTTCAAACCAGATGCCTCAATTGGTTTAGCTTTTCATTTTTTATATACTGTTGTTGCATGGCTAATCACACATGTCAGTATAATTCTCAGCTGCTCATGTTACAAGGTTTAGCAGCTTTACTCTAATACAGGGTATAGCCTCTCCCTGCTGGCATTATCCTATAGTGAAGCGTACACACAAGAGGCTCTGTAATGTCTGAGTGTGAGTGAGTTTAGCATCTGTAAAATCTGCAAACTGCAGGAAAATAAGAGGATTAAGAAGACCCTGAGAGACTCTGGCACACACACACACACACACACACACACACACACACACAGAGCACCTCTATCCACCAGCCTATATATATGCACACACACGGCTGGGGGGCACACAGAGAGAGAGAGAGAGAGAGAGAGAGAGAGAGAGAGAGGCAGATAGAGAGGGGGCTGAAAATGATGCCCAGTTTTGGTAAGTGTGACCAATTGCACCCAATAGAGCAGTGTGTATTTCTAAGACTGTGAAAAGATAATAGCCCTTGGAGAGATTTGCCACTGTGATGTACTACTGTAAGTCTCTGACCCACCCATATACATGGTGGATAGACGGGTTTGGGACCGCATCCATGGCTGGGGTCCCCCAAGCAAGGGCAAGGGTGTGTGCTCTTACTACCATAATCATAAGTGTAAGTGTGTGTGTGTGTGTGTGTGTGTTGATTATTGTACCACATTTCAGAGGTAACCTTATTTTCTATGTTTTCAATGACACAAACAGATGTAGAAATTAGCTGGTTTTCCATTAAAGCCCCATTAAAGCATTTCCAAAGATGTTAAAAGAGGAATGCCTTAGTTAGAAGAACAGAATAAGCACAACAGGGAGGGCAAGGTAAAAGAGCAAGGCTTTGTTCGCAGGAAGAAGAAGCATTCTATTGCAGTCCCTGAGTCCACAGTCCCTCGAGACATGTGCCACAGAGCAGCACTTCAAACCCTGGCCCACATTAGTCAAATTAAATGGACACAACAGACATGGCAGATGAAGCACAGGCACCTTAGAGGACAGAGCAGAGATTGAACAGAGGGGGCATATCAGATGATCTCAGAGTGTTCCAACTGTAAAAATACTTCATTTATAATGAGATGAGGACACTGGGGCCAAGGCCTCTAAGATAATTAGTAGAGATACTCCATAGAAAGTTCTATTTCTAAAGGATTTCTAAAACAAACTCAAGATGCACCAAAGCACAAAATAAGTATTTGAGGGGGTGAATCATTTTTATAGGCACTGTACATGCTGTTTTACTGGGGATCATTTGTAGCGTACTCATGTTCAAATATAAAGGCAGATGAGCTGGTTGCTGTCAACACACTTAAAAAGCTGCCAAAACACCATGCACTGGATGCGTGTGACATTTGCCTAAGACAGTGAATGCTGAATGTGTGTGTGTGTGTGTCTGTATAGTCAGTTTTACAGTCTTTATGGGGACAAAATATCACAACGATGATAGAAACACGGAACATTTCTACATGTGTTACTGTTATGATTTCTATTTATAAATTGTGCTATTATGTGTGCATTCCAGAACTTAAGGAAAATGTGGTTTAAAGAAGAACCCAACAAAGATAGAAATACAGGAAAGATGGTGTGTGTCTTGCATGAGTTGGTTATCAGTGGGAAAATGACATGAGTGTGTGTGGGAGGTGGATGTGCTTATAATGGCATGGTAATCAGTGTCAGTGAATAACAGTTATCGTGATAAGATACTGTGCATGAGTTTGGCAAGGAAGGGCCACTGGACAGCTCTAGTAGGGATGCACAATATATGGTTTCAGCATCGTCATCGCAATGTGTGCATGGGCAATACTCACATTGCAGGATGTGTAATGTCATGTAAGGCATGTAAGACTTTTCTGCTGTGGAGTGTTCACACTATTTCAGAGGCAGATTGGTAGATCTGCCCAAAAATTATTTTCTTCACTATATAGGACACATTATTAATATCATGACATCTGGAGAAAATGCCTGTATGTTTGAATACTGATATGTACATATTGCAGTGAAAAAAAAACGATTGCAATGCAATATCATGCAGCCGAAGTATGAAGAATTTTCCCTCTACAAACAGTCAAGTAGTTGAACTCAATCTTCAACCCAATAAGAAATCCCAGGGTCTGACACAGGCCTGCACTGATGGCAAAACTGAAACAGCAGATCAAAAAAGGAAAGAAAACGTGTTCAAGTAAACACTGGGCTCTGGAAGCATGTTTGAGATGTCACAGGATGAATTATTACTTCACTAATGCGTGTCAAAAACCATCAACTCTGAAAACATGCCAGTCTTGTAGATCTCTGGTGTTTTAAACTCGTCAGGAGCTGGATGCACCCAATGTACTGTATGTAAATTCAAAGGTAACATATACATTTACTAAATACACATTTCCACCCAAAATGTGTTGGATTGAACAAACCACACTCTTGGAAAAGGGTTCTTCAGCAATGGAAATGCTTCTATACAGAACCATGTCAACTCAAAGAATCATTTGGATGCCTTTAGATGCCTGGTTAAAGGGTTGGTGTTAAACCTTCTGGAACCCTTTAAAAAGGTTTTATGTAGGAAAAAAGTTCAAGGGAGTCAAAGAACTTTTTTAGTACTACATAGAATCCTTTTTTGTTTAGAGTGTAGATTTAGAGTGTAGACTTGGAGCGTAGTAGTTACTAAATATTTACACCCCCTCCCAGAGTAGGTCTACGTGCTGAGTAAATAAAAAAGAAACCACCCAAAGAGCACAAAAACATGACCTGGCTATTCTGGGCTACTTTAATTACGTAAGACTTTGTGAATAATGTTATTTAACATTAACATTATAGTTTAGATAACTTCCATTTCCAAACATGTGCATTTACAGCTCAGCTCAGTGAGTCTTAGCAGAAACTTCAAGACTGCTGCTCCTGTTGTTTCAGTCGGTCATTTAAAACAAACAAAAAAAGCCTACTGATTTTCCATTGACACAAAAAAAGAAAGAAAGAAACAAAGAAACAAGTATAGAAAAATAGATCTGATCTATAATGCATTTACAGACAACCAGAGTATTTTGTGCTAAATTATCTGTACTTTTGTACTTTTTTAATTTTCCTGCAACAAAAATATTACATTTCTTGGTAATAATCCAGACAGATTTAGTCAAAATGTTTCCATTTTCTAAATGTTTATGTATCGGCATCATCATGTAATGAAATGTGTTTGATATTAGCATCAGCCCAGCCCTGTATCACTGTATGCCTAGGAATATTAAAAAAATGTTGAGTTCATCACTGTGTTCATAATTTTTAAACAATAATAACAAACAATAAAAACATGGAGTAATTGTGACTGTATTTGTCCACCTGGATAAATATTACAGAAAAAACTTACCATTTATATCTGAATATGAATAAAACGCTGATATTGTAGTGCAGTAGCCTAGTATTGTTGAAATGCATATACATCATTAAATATTAGTTTGTAGTATTGGTGAAAAGTAATCATCTGTCCGTTATCAATATTTCTCAAGCAAATATCTGCCCATACTGACAAGACTCCAATAGGTTTGTCCATCCCTGCTAATATCTGCTGAATTGTAACCTAAAACTGTCTGTATTAAGATCCTAGGTCCCACAACCAAAAGAGCTACCAACCAAACAAGGTCATTTCCAACTCCTCAATATCACTATTAGTCCAGGTTACTTAGCCTGGAAAGCTGCTCCAGCCAATCAGCATGCAGGCAGTGTAGCAGCACTAGTCCCGGAAAACAAGCAGATCTCCACATGGCCTCTGGCCACTGTGACTTCCCTCCATCCCTTTACTCATCGCCATGGACACAGCACCAGTCCAGCTCCATTCAGTCAGACTCTGCTCAAGTTTATATCACTTTACCCTGCTTCCTTTCTCTTCACTCAACTGGACGACTCTGACCAGTCAACCTTTCCGCAGAAACAATGCCACCTTTTGTGATGCTAACACAATTCTTGTTGTTCTCAGCCATTAGTCAGACTTTAGAACCTCCTGAGGAAGAGAGAAAAAAAAGCTGCCTCTCTTTTCACCCAATCACTCTGAGAAATATCTGTAAACATTTACAGTGAGCCCCGGAGTGTTTGAAATACGGGGTCCATTTAAACGCTGTGTTTATAGTTGGACAGAGTGCTTTAAGGGGACCGGAGAGACAATTTCACTGAGGAGGTTTATTTAGTTAAAACCTCTCTCAGTCATACAGGCCTGCCCTAATGTTCCTGTAGCACGGCCTCGATTGCCAAATGCAGGGAATCGTGAAAAGTGGGACTCTAAGAGAAACAAATAAAGGACCTAGCTCTTCTAATTCACTGTAATTCTACCACTGGGAGAGAAGTACAACTTTTTACTCAGTGCCCTCATTCATTTACAGAGACCCATTTTCTTCTCAAGACTGCAAAGAGTAACCTGAGTACAGGCCCACATTTTTCTCCACCGTTCTTTTAGTGTAGTTTCAGCTGAACTGTATTTCTACTGTTGCTTTTTTTGTTTTTATTTTTAAGCAGGTAAAAAAAAAAAATACCACCATGGCATGCGGTGCAAACATTATTAGCCTAAATTTCTACTCATCTGCTGGCCTAATATCAAGCAGATATAATAATTGTTTATATAAACAAAACCATCTGATATTATACTGGTATTACTGATATTAATTACTGATATTATCAATTTGTAAATGAGATTTATTTGTAGGAATGCTCACTGCCCTTAGTCACTAGAGTGTGTGTAGGGGGGTCGTAGCCATTGATGGATTATACAGAGGCTAAATTCTGTTATAGAGCATTAACTTTAAAGAAGGTCCAGTTTGAGATTTTAGAACTCTATGACAGTCATGAACCACTTAGGGAGCATTATTGTTAATAATGATAATAATATCACCAATATTATCATGATAATAATTCATATTTCGGTATGTGTCAATATCAGTTGATATTATTTACTTATCAGTGCATAGTCTAAAACCAGACTGTTTGTTCAAAATGTAATATAAGAGAAGGAAAACATGAGGAAACGAATGGCCCAAATGATCATTTCATTTATTGCAGGTTTTTTATAGCACCCATTTCAACTGCCTCCAAGATCTAATAGCTGGTTGTGCCAACTAAAAACAACTACAACCAAATTCTTCTTATAGCTCTCACAGGGGGCTTTACAGGTGGACTTGCTCTAATGCTTTGAATCAGTGTCTTTCTATATAACACAACTGTACTTGACCTTCAGATCACTAAAGACCATATGTTCTCTTGCAGGGTTGTCCAAAAGAGTGTAGAATTGATGGCTCTTTCAATGTTAGCAAGTAACACAGCCCCTAAAGCAGCAAAGCATCCCCACAGCATCAAACTACCACCAACATGTTCTTGTTGTGCGCTGTACGGTATTCTTGCAATCATGTATTGCTGCTACCGAACACTGTACCAGAAGGCTTGAGGGTTTTTGTGGGATTTTTTGGCAATTGTAAGACAAGCCTTCATGCTTCGCTTGGTTAGCAGTTGTCTTCATCCTACAACTGTCCCATAGATCCCACTTTTTCTCAGTGTCCTAGTGGTGAGATCATCAATGATCTTATCTGTGCAGAGCAAGCCCGGCAGCTTAGATGTTTTTGTGACTTCCTGTAGAAGTTGTCATTTAGCTTTTGGGGGAAATTTGGTGGGCTGGTTTCTTCTGGGAAGACTCTGCACTGTTCATTTGGAGATAATGGCTCTGAAATATATCTATATATAACTATAACTCACTTTTTAGAGCTGTTCAAGATTCTGAATCTCTTACTTTTTATTGCAACACAATTTACTTGCCAAGACCTTTTACACTTCTTCAGGTTTGTCGTAAAGGTTCTGTTTGGGCTAAGTGGGCTGGCAGTAATCATGTCTGGGTGTGTCTAGTGTGTCTTAAATGACCCCAATTATCAGTTCAATTTAGTTCAAAGGTTGTTTGAGTAACTAAGAGGAAGTTACTTTTCCACACAGGGCCAGATGGTATTGGATACCTTCAAGAGTGACATGCAGCCAATCCCTTAACTGTATGATCACAAGCTATGAAACGCTAAATAATATGTACATTAGAAGTTGACATGATAAAACTAACCACAGCAGCCCTTAAAAACTAAATGCCTGCTCTGTTAGTCTTCAACAAATGCTCTCCAACCATCCTGGTCCTGAGCCATTTGTTCTAGCTGTCCCCAGGTGTGGCCTGTCCCCAGGTGTGGCCTCCAGGCCACCACAGTGGGTTCCAGGTGAGGACTTGACTCGTGGTGCTGCATACCGGCTTGTGAAGCGTGCAGCCTATCCATCGCCAGCGTCTTTGGAAAATCTCATCTTCTGCTGGCTGCTGTCTTGTTCGCTGCCACAATTCCTCATTTCTGATTCTGTCAAATCCAGAATCCAAAGAATTTTTCTAAGGCAGGTGTTAATAAATACCTGGATTCTTTTCATGGTGGACACAGCGGTTTTCAAGGTATCAGCTCTGTGAAAAGCACACTTAGTATTATTAGTCTATTCTAACTAGCTAAGGCTTTTCTTGGGTAAATAGCAAAGCACTTTGTAAGTCGCTCTGGATAAGAGCGTCTGCTAAATGCCATAAATGTAAATGTAAATGTATTCAGTAATAAAAGCGGCAAAAAATAATATCAGACCAATTAGTTATGCATCTAAACACTCAAAGGTACAACACGGCACAATTGGCTCAACTGCCACTCATCTTTCACTGACTCACAGAGTCTGTGCTGTCAGTGTGTGTCTAACATGACAGCGGCTTGTATGAAGGTTACAGGATATCCATGTCTAGGTGAAAGAAGAGCTGCTAAAATTGGGTTGAGTGTCAGTATGAACAGAGGCAGCTAATGAAGCCTGAAGTACTCACAATTCTGAAGATGCTACCAGGCAGCTTTGAGTCTAAGCACTGGATTACTTTTGCAGAGCTGGTATTAGTATTCGATCAGGATTAGTTTTACGAAAAGAGGTTCTGTAAGGTCATTTGTGAGGGATTTTCTTGGCCGATTGGTACAGGATAAAGAATCTGTGTAATTTCCCTAAATTACTACAGTTATCCCAGATTAAACGTTCTTCACATCAACATCTTGCAACAGACACCGCACTCAGCAACAATAACCATTTGTTTTATATTACCATGAGACCAATCTAGCCGCTTTCTACAAGCCCTGTAATAGCAGTTTTACAGATAATAAAGCAGCATTGGTCATTCATGTTTTTTACAGCTTTGTAAAAGATGTATGAGACATTTGCTCTTGTTGGATGCACTGTGTTTTTTTCTGAGTAAATGTGAGAGCTCATCTAGACTGCGAATTGGATAAGTAAGAGCCTATTATTGTTGAAAAATATTGTTTGACATGTAAGTGATATTACAAGATCTATATTCCTAATCATGCAGTGTACATGCAACAACATCAGAAAAGCTTCACATTATCAATACAGTAACATAGATTACACAGTAGAAAGGCAGGTAATCATGGGCCTGTGGAAGAAGGTTAAATGGGACTCCCATCACTGAGGTAGCTTATTACATTCACTATTCATCATATTACAGACAGAAAAGTAGAAAGCATTACTACATTATGGCTCCTCAGCTCAGTTTCAGCCCCCATTCTGGAACCAACAGCCATCCTTACCCTTTTTTTTTAATGACCATACTTACAACTGAGGTTTCTCTCAGACACTATTTGGCAATACATGGCTGCTATGTCAAAAAACATTGAGAAGGATTAGCTGTTAACAGGGCTGTGTTATCTCCCACAATGCACTACTCTACATCTGTGACAAATCATTTTAACCAGATTTCCACATGAATAAAGGATTCCTTCTGAACATGCAAGCTTGTGTCTCTGATTTGGCATGAGCTGGTCTAGACGAAGACTAATCTAATATACTGCCCAACAGCACTCTGCAAGAGACAGCAGAGAAAGATTAAACCTTATGGATTTGTAGCATTGTGTGCCCTCAGATAGAAAACGGTGACCAAAACCAACTTTTACTGTTTGTATTTCTTCAAATAATCTGATATACATTTGTGGTAAACGGCTTCTTGTTTCTTTAAGTGCTTTTGGCTGAAAATGACAATCCACATTGGCCACAGTATATTAGCACCCTGGAGAACCAAAGACATCTTCAATTTGTAGTACTATGAATGCATACTCTGAAATCACATATATCATAATTAGCCCTTTCCCACAGCAACCATATCATTTGGGCAGTATTTATTCAAATCAAATTTAAGACACAGCAGCACTGATAATTGGTATTTTCCCCCCAAAAGTCTGCTGCCAAAACTGTGTTGAAGGATTTTAAGAAATTCCCCAAGACTAAGGACTATAATAATCAACTCTAATATGCCTGACAGAGCATGGATTGAACGTTTAATCAAGCAATTACTTGATCTGCTAAATCCCAGCTAACAGGCTGCCAATAAAAAGCGTTCTGAGTAGCGTTCTAAGGAATGTGAGAGGCACTCAAGAAAGCAGCCCACCTCTCCACTTTTGTCTTGTGTCTTTCATTCATAGGAATGGATTTTCAAGCTCAAAATGGTAAATATTCAAAACTATAAAGGAAAAGGAGAAAAACAACGGCAGGAGCTCGGCAAGTAGGCTTAATTGCTGATTGCTTTTCACCTGCTCTAAGCAACAGTGGTTTTCCCTGGACCATACGGCGCAGACAGGGTGAACTGGATTAACGAGAATCAGCCTCATTAAAAGACTCTGAAGATCTCCTATTATTTCTTTGAGGGCCTTGAGTACCCAGGCGAGTAGCTATTTGGAGTGGTATCCTAATTGAAAAGGGCACAGATTCTCAGATGGGGGAAGAGTGGGTAACTGGAGGATTGTTAACCACTCTGGACAGGCTTTGTCCTTGACTGACCCTGAAAGGGTTGTAGCCGGGCTGCCGTGCCAACTCAGTGGGCCACACTATCGCACCATCTCTAACTGGGGGACTTTGTTGGCCCAAGCTTTCTGCTCATACAAGGCTGACTTTTTTACTCACAGCACTCTCTTGCTCCCAAGATCTATTACAGAGTAACATGATCTACTGAAAGGGCCTTACTGTTACTGTTACTGCCTTTCAACTGAGGACATTCTAAGTTCAGAACTATCTTAGTATTGCATTTAGCAACAGCAAGAAAAGTTTGGTCACTTACATTACTCATTCATTACTCTCCTTCTGTCTCTCTCTGTCTCACTCACTCAGGTAGCATACTGTATTCAGATGAGGTGACTGGGAAGGCCACTGAATCATTGTCATGCTTGTGAAACCAGTTTCAGGTGACTTTTGCTTTGTGACATGGTGCATTTTCATACTGGAGTAGCCATTAGAAAAGGTGTACACTGTGGCCATGAGGAAAATGCTATGATCAGCAACAATACATGAATAGGCTGTGGCAAAAAACTTTACATCACCTCTACCAGCCTGGACTGTTGACACATGGCAGGTTGGACCCATGGATTCTGACCCTATGTGTACTTCAGCGGAAATTGAAATTCATCAGACTAGACTACAGTCTTGAACTGTTAATTTACAACATTACCTAAAGCTGCTGGCTGTATCACTATACGATACGAAGCACTACATTTTCCCATACATTTGATCATGTAGTGCCTTCTGCTTTTTCTGGTTTCAGTACATTAAAATCTCATCCCGGTAGTAGATATAGCTGAGAGACTAATGGAAAAGCAGTCTAATCACCTCTAAGCACAGCTTATCAGTGTCCAGTGAATCTGGGCACCCGGCATGATACAAAAAAAAATCCCTTGTCTTCATCCAAGCTTTGCCCTGGACAGAATGAGACATGTTTCAAGCACTGTGCAGACGCAGATAACTGTACCACCTGCAGCTCAGTCTCAGGCTGAGCCAGCTGCCTCCATTAGGCAAAGATGAATGGCAGTGGTAGTCTGCCAATGGGAGTAGTTTGTTAAGCCTCCTAACTATACCTTATAAGACGACACATGCAGTGGGGTAAGCAAAGACAAGCAAATCCAAGGCAAGCAAAAAACAGCATTCTGACAGCAGAGCGAGCACCAGTGTGTGTTGCTGTTTTAGGTAGTCATGAGACCAGACAGACACTGCCGATAATGACACACATTTAGAACTGAAGAATGCACCTGTTTTGGAGCTGGTACACAAACAAGCAACAATGCAGCAAACCAGGTTGACTCAGCTTCCAGCCTCTGCAGCACAGGGCTAAATTCCTTTGTGTATGCCTTTGACTCTTTAGAGATGAAACACAACCCAAAGAATGCACATGAGCATGTGACACTATTAGCTAAATTACTCTATACCACACGGTTACTAGGTCACTAGGGACCACGTGGAGACTTGGAAGTATGGAAAACCTTATTTCTTCACACCATTTGCTAATGCCAGTCGGGCTTTATGTTGTACTGGTTGTACTTGTACTAAAAAGTCTCTTCACATTAGCACACATTAAAGTAGACACCAGATGTTTGTTTTTCCTTCTATTTGTGAGGTTATTCATTGGGCCTAATTTACTAATTCCATTATCAATGTAATGTAAGTCACCACAAAACCAAACCAGACTTCCACTTACTCCAGTTCATCCAGGACCAAAGGCCATTTCCACACAAGCCTTCCTCATATGCTTCCATTTGTATTCCATTCTCGCCCAGGGACCATCAATATCTAAGACACTTCCAGACCACACACCTCAGAGACCTCTATAGAACAGGAGGAGAACTCAATGCTTCTTTACCAGTTCCTCAACAGGACTCCTGTTGTTCCCTCAAATTGCTGATGGGAGCCGGCCTTTGAGGCAGCACTGCTCCACTGTCATTAATTAAGTGCCTAGTCAGGGCCACTGACCCTGCTGGCAGAGCAGCACCAGGGCACCAGCAGAGTCTGTCACCCCACACACATGATGATGAAGATGCTGAGCCCATGAGTGAAAGAGAGCGAGGAAAAAGAAGGGACAGCTGATGGTATACAGCCCCAGGAAGGAAGAAGATAGATGAGAACAGTAGGTAGACTGAGAGGGCACAGTGAATGAGAAATGAGCAAATCACGCAAGATAAGGTCAAAGAACAAAGAAGAAAGAGCGTTGTGATGATGTAATGAGTTATATTAGTATAATAGTATGATGACTGCATATCTTATGCCATAATACTACAATATGGACCTATTGAAAATATACCCAAAAATGTATATATCGATAGCTCAACATTTTCTGCACATTCTGTATATATTTACTATAGATCTGTACACAATTATTTATATTTTGCACAATATTATATTGCACAATTTCAGTTATCCACAGCTCAGACATCTTTCACTTGTATGATTAGACTTTCACTCTTTTTGCACATGGCTACAGCACTGGTAAATATCTGTAATTTTTCAACTTATGCTAACTATTTCATGAAAATAATGGGCAGGGTTAGACTAGAGTGAAGTAGAAAGGGTAGAGGGTAGATGCTTGTTCATGCTTGTTGTCAACTACAAACTGGGTTGACATGTTCATTATACTGTGACAGAATGTGTCACGCTCAAATTTGCAAAAAGCTACAAAACCACCTTTTCTCCAGATCAGGAGTGTATGAGTGATTCAGAGACAGCAACACTGCCCCAGTCAGGTATAGTAAATTTTCAGAGAATGTGCTTCAGATTTGCACTATATTTAGATCTGTCTAGACCATTACACTTGCTTATTGAGGAATTTGAACTTAAATTCTGGGTTGGATTGCGTTGGGTTTTCATGATAATGCAAACATTTTAAGGCCGTTTTTTGTGTTCTTGTGTGGCTTAAGAGATTTTCAGAAACACTAATGGAGATAGAAGAAAGAGGAGGAGGAGAAGCCTTGTTCATGGAGAGAATTTCAGAATACAGAATACAGAATGTGGTTTGAGTATTAGAAAAACATTATAGGATTAGTAAGCAACTCAATTTTAATGGTTCTTTGTCTGGTTAAAGAGTTATTCAGATTGATGGAATACATTTTAAAACCTCAAGTAAAAACAGATTTGTAAAAAAAAATCATAAGACTAGCATGTTTGGTATTTCGGTGTGAAATACTCCAGAAATAGGTACCATTGGAGTAGAGTTCTGAGAATGTACTTGGGCATTTGAGAGCAGAGACACTTAAGAGGAGAGGAGAGGAGAGGAAAAGACATTGGAGGAAAAGTAGTGGTAGTTAGTTTGTGTAGAACATACTTGAGGAGAGGGAAGAGAATGCTGAAGAAAGCTTAATACTTAGTAAAAAAAAAGGATGCTTCTGATGGATTCAGTTCTTAGAAAGAGAAGGTCCAGGCAGGTCAGCCAACGAGGTTCTAGAGCTGTTGACACTTTCATGATGGGTTCAGATCATACACACACACAGAACACAAACACAGACACACACACACACACACACAAAAGTACTTGAGCTATCCCCCTCCACCCCCACTCCACCCCACCCCACAGCAACTGCGTCCTGTTCCATCACTACTGGGACAAATCAGGGGCCCGTCTGAGTGTCACACTCACATGCCATATACAATGAGCCTCCCCCTCCCAGACCGGCTCCCTGTGTCTCAGTGCGCCCGGGAGCACCGGCCGCCTCTTGCCAGCCAAGGCACAAAACAAATCGAGCAGCTGACAGCATAATTCACTGGGGGGACTAGGCCCAGGGCACTAGGCTGTCCAGCAATGGGGATTTGGCTCTCCCCTGGAGCCCCCCTGGGTCCATTCAGCTACGGCCCCGCTCACTGTCCCATGGAGGAGAGAGACAAGACTCGGAGGCTCAGTGTGTCCCGTCTGCATGCCTGAGTGAATACGCTTGAGACTAATACCAACTAATCTGGTCATCAAATGCCCCCGCTGCCGCTGAGGGGAAATCTGTTCCCCTTTTTCAACCAGCAGACTGAGTGGGTGTGTGAGCCTAACCGCCCCAAGAAAGAGAAAGAGAGCGAGAGAAAGGGAGCCCATGAGACTCACTAGAAGACAAACAGTGAGGCAAACTTTCTTCCCCAACCCTCCTCTTTGTAAAACCTTAACATACTATGAAAATAAAAAGGTTCGGTTTCAGATAATGAAAATGTTCTAATGTCCTACTCAAACATGAATGAAAACATCTATAGAGCTGAAACTGTTCAAGAACTCGAGTGGGCGTTCAACACACCCTGCCCTTCATAGGTGGACACACACACATATACACGGCATGTGAGAGGGGAGGGGCTTATGAAGCCCAAACATGTTTCTGATTGACAGCCCCGAAGTATACAACCACCATCTGTCACAAGCTCGGCCTTCAGAAAACAACACGGGGACTTTCACAGTGGAAAAAACAGGGCAGTCCCCAAAAAGCACAAGGGGCAAAAAAACTCATCTATAGCACTGCACTTGGGAAAACAGATGGTGCAAAGATCCACGTTTCATTCACAAGACAGTACGCTCTTCTTCCGCAAAGGCTTATGAGTTCCAAAAGATTGAGCCCCTTTCTTTGTGCCACCGTTTTCATGAAAGCATCAATGAGGGCACCAAACTGAAAGGAATGGGAAGAAAGAAGGGGCTGAGGGTAGAGGTCTACAGCTGAGCCTTTTTCTGGAGCACAGACCCACTTGCTGTCCCAGAGTGAGCTCCCAAAGAGCATCATACAACTGAGAGTACCTTAATTGTTTGAGAGCTGAAAGAGACACTGGCACTATCAATCTACAACAATATTTGTGCCACAACACTTTTGAGAGTACTGACTCTGGTTTACAAGCCTGTGCATAAAAGGGCTTTTTTCAAACTCTCGCACTCTTTAAAAAGGGGTCTTCCGGAGTTCTTTGGTAAGACCTACGGTGCTGTATAGAACCATGACATCTCTAAGCACCATGTGAAAGTTTAAATGGTTCCTCTCTATGATGGATAACATGTTGTATTTAAACAGAAATCTATATGACACCATAAAGCATAGTTCCACTGTTGTGAAGAGCCCTTTTTCAACCCTTTATACAACCCTTTTCACTAAGTGTGTAAGAAAACTAGCTTGGAGTGCTGACCTGAATTTAAGAGAACTTTTTCACACTGGATTAAATTAGTCTTTTTCACACTGGTATAATCAGGATGCGTTGGATTAAATCAGGTCTTGCCCTTATGTTTTTACTTGTTCTGAAAGGTCAACACATAAAGACGTCAGCAATCGGGTTTGCACACAGCACTTTATACAGTGTGTCCACACCAGGGGTGAGGAAATCCAGTCCTAGAGGGCCGGATTCCAGCTCAGTTTTTCCTGCTCAATCACACCAGGTTTAACTGATCAGCTAATTACCAGCCGGTCCTCAGTACCCCCACCCAGGTCTACACTGTTTGGAAACTGGGATTTGACTCCACTTTAGGAATTTGACCTCCACACCCTGAAGCACAGCTAGAGCTATTTCATTTTTCTAAGCCATAATGGCATGAAATGTGTATCTCTTTAATGTGACAGGTAGAGCTGGAAGATATGACATATGATCTTTAATAATATTGTAGTAAAATGCATTGTTGATATCACTACTACAGCTACAGTTCTACAGCTACTAGAACTACATGTCCAGTTACACAGACAGCATACTTAAATCAAATATGAGTATTAGTCTGTTTTACTGGATTTACTGCAGTGTGATGTCAGAAATGCTGAACAGTGGTTGGTGTCGCGCAACAGATAACACCACTACCACCATGTGGGAGACTGGGGTTCGATTCCCCATCTGGGTGACTATGCTGTGCTACACCAGTAGAGTCCTTGGGCAAGACTCCTAACACTACATTGGCCCTCCTCTGTAATACAAGTAATCTTGTAAGTTGCTCTGGATAAGGGCGTCAGCTAAATACCATAAATGTAAATGTAAAAATAATTTTCATTCATATGCTAGATAGGCTTTTTAGATATCAACTTTTTTCTGTATTATTTTGATACTCATTTATTATTAAATGAATGAATATGTATTAAATGGATTTTTTAAATGTGCGTTTGTCCATTCTAACTTTTCTGGGGTTAAAAAATGAACTTATGAAATTATGATGAACGTTTCTTTCCGTATCGTGGTATTATATTGATCCCATATTGCCCGACTCTTAAGTCACAGGCTGTGGAGAAGTGCTCCTCAACTCAGCTAATAAAGTGGAGATGAGGTTCAGACTGCCAGAGCAAAAAGCATTCACTCACAGCTGACAATATTTACATGAGAAACACTATTAGATTAAAAACTACTAGATTTAAACAGGCATACATATTCCAACAATTCCGAAACTCCACTATTTCACCAACTTGTCAGACCTAAAAGCAGATAGTCACTGCAGGTGGCTACATATGGTTAAGAGAAGTTGAAGCTGTGCCTGAACTTCACACTTTCCTCTACATAAAAAAACCCTGAATACAATTTGAAAAGTCACATTTATAATAATATATTCATTATAAATATATTTTCAGACTAATGAGTACCACAAAATCAACTTGTCAGTAGCACAAGCTAATCAGCCCCTCCAACCTAGCTAGCAACCCAACAGTAGTTGAAATAACAGCAATAATAATGCAGATACACACCTATTTGACAGATGACTAACAGAGCCAGCGAAAGTGCACATTTACTGTCGAGTGCTTCCATAGTCTTCACAGAACAGACTTGTGAGGAGAAGAAAAAAGCGCAACACAGAACCGTGAGGATGAAGACGACCACAGGAAAAGTCCACAAGCGTCGAGGCGGTGCAGAATCACATCAGTGAGGGGCGCGAGCTGCAGCCGCTGTCACGCTTCCACAGGCGCCATCGCGCTGAATGAAGCTGCAGCCCGAGGCCATGCGCGAGCCCTGTGTGTGTGTGTGGGTGTGTGTAAGTGAGAGAAAGCCGCGAGAGGGCGCCGCCCACAACACACACACACACGCGCGCGCGCGCGCACGTCTGTATTCCTGTCTGTGTGGAGTATTTCTCTTTCTGAGCACCTGCTGTAGCTAGGTGTGCTACACCTAGCCTAGACCTCCCTAGACCTCCCTCAAACCCAGGAAACAAGAGGGCATCAATTTCAACCGTGTAACCAAGACATTTTGTTGTTTGGGAGCAGCCACGTGTCCCCACAACGTCCAAACGGTTATGCTTTATCATCCGTTATGATTTATCATTTAACATTTGGTCCCCGCAAAGAGATAAATACACACATGCGCGAGGCGAAGATTTAGCTACCTTTAGGACTGGGCGATATGGGGAAAGCACTATATCAATGTACACGATATTTCTCACAATACATGTAATTACAGACTCGATATTATGTATCATCAGACTCTTAACAATATCCTCCATATGCTTAGAAAAGCATATTGTGTATCGTGATAACACAATTGATCACGATACGATAAAATATCGCCATATTGACCAGCTCTACCTTAAGTTTTATTAAAAGGTAGGCTAGCCTTAATACAAGTCCTGTATGTTTACGAGCAGATTTATAAGATCACATAGGGAAGTAATCTGGGTTGTTTTTATGTACTCTATTGTGTACTAGAATATCTCAATATAATATCTCGACTTATTTCAACAACCTAATCTCTTCTGCTATAATGTTCTCAAAATACTCTTTATACTCTTTTAAGTTTGGACTTTTCTTGATATATTATTAACTTTATTTATATGAACTGTTTTTTTTTTATTCTTAATAAAACCTCACCATAATAAGTTAAAATGTTGAAATAATAAAGCATTTTGACATACTAACTCTGAACTAAAAAAATAAATAAAATGCATACTTTTATTAAACTAAATTATTTTTAAATTACTATTAATTATTACTTTAAAATAAAAAGCCAACACATTGCCGACAGAAAGAAAATAGCATACATATATAATACGAGGGGAAAAATGGGGGAAAAATGGCATATTTCCCCTGTTCTATACCTGGTAAGAATGGGCACCCCCAGAATCCTGTAGAAATTGCTATAGTATTACTACATTTCCTTTCCATATACAGTATATATTTTGACAAGTGTCTGCTTTGCATTAGTGAAGGAAAACTCAAGTAACTGAAAAACCTATATGTTTATCGCCCGAAGACCAACCACAGAACAGCGTCCACAATGTCTGAGCTAGACACTACTGGCTTGAATCCAGTTAGTTAGGTTAGTTAAGCTAAATGGTAAAAGAGCTAAATAAAAGTGTTTAACAAAAGGGCATTTTTGCCAGACCAGTTTTTCTATGAGTGCATCAATGAGCAGGGTTTTGTAGCTAAGGCTTGTGACCTCTTGACTTTGGGGAACGGGTTAAGTGAAATGGACAACCAAAATGGCAACAAGTAGATCATCAGTGACCCTGAAAATGAAGTGTATAGCCATGCAATGTGATAGCACTCAGTGAGAGAGCAAGGGGGAGGGGGGTGTCTTGAGAAGGCCAGATAAGCTGAAGGGATTGTTCCAGACTGCAACTTTGCAAGAAGTTTAGCTTACAGATGGTCCCGCTTAGGGGGTCCATGATAAATGTCATGATTGTCTAATAAGATAAATACACTCCTAAAAAAAGGGGGTTCCAAAAGCTTATTTGAGCAAGAACATAGAAGAACCACGTTTGTAAAAGCAATGTGTCAGTGTAAGGAACCTTCTGAAGGCTTAAAGAACCTAAGTTCATTAAAAGGTTCTCTACTGTACATTCATACATCTCTTACAGAAATGGGTCTTTATGGAAGCCAAACTGATACTTCTGTGGTCTCCCTAAACCTGCTGTTAGAGCTGCAAAGAAGAGACCTTCTCCATAATAATGCATATGGATTTAGAATGGGATGTCATTGAAGCTCCTGTGGGTGTCCAAATACTTTTCCATATTGTATGTTACATTAGTCTCAGAAAGTGACAAAGGCATTAAGGGACTGGAAGGTAAGACTCTTTTCAAAGCTGTCCCTTTGCAGAAACCCCACTACCATTGTTTGTCAAGTACGCTGCTGACTGTCGGCCTATTGATCATCTTCCTTATCTTTTCTCTTCCCAAAAAGTGAATGAAGAGTGGCCTCAACACCCGTTCGCCAAGGAAAGCTGCAGGTAGAACGTGTCACTGTGAAACACTAACAAAACATTACTCACTTTTGTTCAGCCATCGCCCCACTTACTTTCTCTTTTGTTCTCCCTCTATTTGTTTAAGCAGGTTAAGATTACCACATTGCATTTGCCATATTGCTAAATATTGAGTCGTTCTCAAAGGTCAAACACTCCCTCTTTTAATGTTTGTTGAGGAAATTCAGCTAAAATTTATACAGATAAAAAATCCCTGTGCAATTTTGGATCAAAAGCTGATAGGAACTGCACATTTATAGAATGTCCGTTCTAACTGATTAACCCCCCTTTTTAATCTATAACTTTAATTAATAACTGAACATTGATTAATATCAATATTTAAATCAGTTTATATTACATGATGTGGTATCAGACCGTTCAGAGATCTTGGCAACGCAAATGTCCAATTATATCTACAAAGGGGATCTTAAAACTTCAGTAATATTCTACTACGTTCTTCATCTGAAAGCCATACGAATACATTTGCATAATTTACCAAGGATTATCTTTAATTTATGCAGTGTCTGCACTTCACTTGTTAGACTGTGAGTTTCCAGGGGGCCCACTAAAACTGCTCTTACACCCTTGGAGCAGGCATTGTTTTGTGTGCATGATGTGTGTGTGTGTGTGTGTGTGTATGTGTGAGAGAGAGAGAGAGACAGAGAGAGGAAGAAAATTTTTTATTTAAGGAAACCTTGGAGAAATACATACAGGTATACAGGGCTACACGCTTGTCCTGCTAAGGCCTTTATTCCAAAGCTAATCCATTACTACTTGTCAGGCATGCTATTTGCTCCCAGTTTATCAATTGCTGGCCTTCTTTTGTTCAACAAACATCTAAAAACATGTCCCTTTGGGTCTACTAGTAAAGTAGCGGCACAGAAGAGCAGTGAATCAGATGTTTAGCTTGAAGCACTGAATAGAAAGCTCTCAATTTTTTTTTTTTTGGGGGGGGTGGACAATAGGAGTTTTCAGTTCTAATATTTTAAGCAGAAGTCACAATTATTTAATTGTGCTGACCTACGTTTACAGCCCAGCTGTATCTATTCTTAATATCATATTATATACAGTGTCAGGCAATTGTTTCTAAATAACTAATAGCTAATTATACATTAAAGACAATGTTTGATAACACAAAATTCCCTTTTAAAGCAGCAATATGCAAAATTGGTATTACCTGCTCCTGGGCTCCCACCACCAGTCAAGAAGTGTTTTTTTCCACATGCAGTTGACAAGCTGAAAGATACAGAACTATCACTGAAAGTAAAAGAAGCATGTGGACTGTAACCATACAGTGATATTACAGGATTTTATACAAAGATGCTTTGCAGAGTTATGCAGTTCTCACAGGCGTTACCCTGCCCGTGTTGCCAAAATTACAAAAGTACAGTTTCTGGCATGCTGAGCCCGGAGTAGCAACGGTAGCGGCTCTACTCTCTCTATTACAGTTAGTGGTTCATCACCAGGTAAAAATGTGTTTTCAGTCAAATTTTTGGTAACAAGATTTTATTCATTTTGGAGCATTTCTATTGGTCCATTCACCATTACATTGTAAAACGATGTAAACAACACCTTCCAGATTCAAATTATGTCCATAAATGTCAAAATGGAGATGCACGTGACAGTGGTGATATTTTTATTTATAGTGCTGGAATTTCTGCTGTGGTTCATTCAACAGGGCACATCACCATACTGCAGTCAACATTACCTTTAAAGAAATACAATTGACTGTCATTTTGCCAAGAGGAAAATTCAATGCCTCACAGCACCAGTTCAAACATATTTGAAAGACAAGATAATTATCCACAATACCGAACATACAGTGAGCCAAGCATTGATCCTGGCCTGATTAGTTTAGAAATGCTATAAAAACTCACCATCGGCTTTCGAAGCAACAGGGACCAACATCCAAACAGGCTGGGATCTCAGGAACTCAGCATTACTCTACACAACTGTGACAGACTTACATATTTGTACTTTAAAACTAAGAAACTGTTCAGATCTTCATAAATAATAAAAACAGACTATTTTAGGGAACAAATACTGTAAAACGACATATACAGTCTTGATGAAAGGCACAGGAATTTTCAGGAATTTTCAACAATACAATTGCCTTATACACAACACTGTAAACAAACGGAAACTGAAGTAAAATGGCACACATTGAGTCTGATTTAACATGTAGACTTTGTAGTCAAGACCAAGACCAAGATTAAGATCAGATTATACAAAAAAAAGAAGGTTAATTAATTATTTTAGGAACCTGCTTTAGCTCTACTCTGCATTATGACTTCAATATAAACACTGAGCACAACTTAGATATGCTATAGCTTCTTAAATATACTGTATGTTATTGAGACCAACTCTAACTCTGAGCTGCCAACCTTGAACACTGGTGGTTTTGATGTATGTAATAACACCAGGGTAATAAAACAACACAAGAAACACAGGAAGGGTAGAATTTCATCAGTATGCCCTTGGTTTACGACAGCAAGCAACTGTGGTCTTGCTGGATAATTCTTTTTTTAGTCCACTGTACATTTTAATATATAAAGGAAGTGTGAGGGAAGCTGTTGAAAACTGACAGCTGGTGGCTACTCTTGTTTGGCGCAATATTTCCATATTTCCATGTCAGATACTCATTTCAGCAACTCTGCACAACTATTTTCATAGAAACAACACATGCATTAGGATAACAGTGTCATACTTTAGGGCACAAAGGTCAGACATGCCACTCAGTATTATTGAAATATCCAGAGGAAAAGAACTGAATGACTACAATTGGGGTCATTCAAAGACAAATTCTCAGCCTCAACACATGAAGTGATAAGCAGCTGTCACATGGTTTCACTGACAGCAGAGGTTGCAGAGCCCTGGCAGCGTTATTGACCAGCAGCAGCATGGTCTGCTTTTCAATAACACAATGGGCAAAATCAATGCCCCCTACATTACAGTGAAAGCTGCTTAGACGAAAAGGGAATAATTCATATCTCAATTAACCCTTTAATGTAGGCAGCACCAAACTCAAAGGGTTAGTATAACTAGTGAGAGGATAAGAATTCACACAGTCATTTTATCCTCCAACCCAGTGACCTGAATCTGGGAACGCTAGGATATCTGGTGAATTCTACACACACTGAATAATCATTTGTTTCTGGATGTAGATGTAAAGCCGGCCTTCAACTTGTTTTTTTTTTTTCTTTCTTAATCCACCTTTGCTGTTTGAAAAGACAATTAGCGCTCCCTAAGACTTTCCGATGCTGAATCAACATTCAAAACCCCGGAGCGCAATTGTCAGAGCCAACAGTTCGCAAGCCCTGGTTACCATTCACACTTTATGAAGATTAACTGTCATTGTGCGACCATAATGCAGCGAGGCTTGTGTGGACGATTGTGGAGCCCCTGTTTCCCAAATTCATTTTCTCTGGGCCGAGAGTGGTGTCCACTGCAGCGTGGAGCTCTCTACATACCAGCCTCCGAACAAAACGCCCCTTCAGAGGCTCAAACACAAGCTTTAAATCAAAGTGCTTCCAAATGACATCAGGTTCCCTGAGTCCTGGGAGAGAAAAGAGGAGAGCAGGGACTGAGAGTCCTTTCATCTGAGCCCCAGCGACGGAGCCAAGCCCGGACTCGCGTCTCCGCCACTCAACGGGGGAGAGAAGAAATGACACACTCACACACACACACACACACAGGCTCAAAGACACACACAAACATACAAAACCTCAGATCTTAGCAGCTCACTAAGACAAAGAGGAAAGGTAACCTCGCCACAGCAAAATCACCCTGCAGAAACCTACAGTCCTGAACAGCTCTCCAGCTCATTCTGTACATATCTGAATTAAGATGTGAGAGATGTGTAGATCATATTCATTTCATATGTGAAGATGAACTGCCTTGTTCATGCTGCACTCACAAATGTGTACATTTCTTTCTACTATTGCAATAGTGGACAAAATAAACAGAACGCTGGCATAAATGTCCATATTTTGACAAACACTAATGTGTCTATTAGGTTGGAAATGGGATTTTTTTTATGTATATATATATATATATATATATATATATATATATATATATATATAATAGTATATATATTATATATATTATAATATATATTAATATATATTATTATACTATTATACTTATTCTGTTTCTCTCTCTTTATAGTTTCTGCTGTGCACATGACAATAAACTAGAAGAATCTATTTTTAAGGGTATTTCTATTAGGGTATATAAAATATACTGCACTAGGACCTGCTGCTGGTACTCTAATCCAGTGCTTTTGTGCCTGCTGGTAGAGTAATGACTGGACAGACACTTGTCTTAAAGTTTACTGAGATAAACCCGTACCCTAACTCTAACCTCATAACCTAAACCTAACCTTACCAATATCTACCATAACCCTAACCTTAACCTTTTACCATAACCTAAAATTAACCTAACCAATATCTACCATAACCCTAACCTTAACCTTTTACCATAACCTAAACTTAACCTAACCAATATCTACCATAACCCTAACCTTAACATTTACCATAACCAAAACTTAACCTAACCAATATCTATCATAACCCTAACCTTAACCTTTACCATAATCTAAACTTAACCTAACCAATATCTACCATAACCCTAACCTTACCCTTAACCATAACTTAAACTTAACCTAACCAATATCTACCATAACCCTAACCTTAACCTTTACCATAATCTAAACTTAACCTAACCAATATCTACCATAACCCTAACCTTACCCTTAACCATAACTTAAACTTAACCTAACCAATATCTACCATAACCCTAACCTTAACCTTTACTATAACCTAAACCTAACCTAACCAATATCTACCATAACCCTAACCTTTACCTTTACCATAACCTAAACTTAACCTTACCAATATCTACCATAACCCTAACCTTAACCTTTTACCATAACCTTAAACTCAACATGGTAGAATGTGAAGTTCTTGTGGTTTCCATTCATTTATTCATACTCAGTAATTATAACAGTATAACATAACAGTGTAAAGCAGAAAGCTGTGGTGCCGTTGTGTGTGTGTATTTGGCAAAACAGCGCCACCACTGAATGGGAGCCCCTTGTGAATCGTAAAATATGCAAATGTTACAAATTTCTTGGGGTACACTTTAGCAATATGTTCTTGAATTTTATGAGAACTTGGCATTTCTACAATATGAATTTGTTGGAACTAAAGGCAAATATAGCTCAATCTTCTACCCTGTTCTGATCTGCTCATAAAGCTGCTGGCATACTTTAGGTTGACATGACGAGTCAACTATTTTAGTAAATCCCACAGAAAGTAAAAATATGACAAGCCAAAGAGATGAAAAATAATGTTACTGAAGCGATTACACCCGGAGTAAGCACAGAGTGTTCACGTCAATGTCAGTGAAAAAGTCTCATAGTGTTGATCATAACACAATTTTATATCTCTTTTAGATTTTATATTAATCAGAACTGTATATGGATATACGACATTTCTTTAAGCGAGACAGCAGCTCAGAAAGCCAACCAAGCGAGATTTTTCATTTATTTAAGCACTGAGGCCCTGTAAATCAGAGTTGAATAAAAACACTGTGTTGCTTATCACAGCCACAGTGAAGGGAAGAAAGAAGCTGAATGAGACTAAAAGACTGAGGGCCTGCAGCTTGTCAGGGAGAGGGAGAGATCACTGCTTGACGTCAGTACCTTTGGGTGATCTTTACCAACTGGAGGTTGATGGGAAGTATTTATATCCTATTGGATATTACTGGATCTGTGCCATACCAAAATGCCATATTTCTGTTACATTTTATATCTAATGCTACTAAAAAATATAAAAATATTTATTCATTTTGGGGCCTTTTTATTCATCCTGGGAGAAGTAAACTGAAACGTTTCATTATTTCATATTTAATAATACTGTATATAATGTAGATTTAAAGAGTATAAACTGCACTCCTAAAGATTTTTTAAATGTTTGACTATGTTTCATGTATTTTGGGAACAACAAGAAATAAAATGTTTTATTAAAAAGCAACAATTTTGCTATTTAGAACTTGATGTCCTACAGCTTTCTCAGTTCACTCTAGAACTCTGTTCAGTCTGGACCTACTTAATATTTTTCTCCTTCAGATGTTTTGTTTCTTAGTAATTATTTGAAATCTGAGAAGTTGCACACTAGCGTCACTGCAGTCATTTCCTTACAGTAGAGTATATTTGAATGGAATTTGGGTAAACACTTTCTAAATAGGCCAGAAACTGATGGCAGAGCACCTTCTCTTACTTCCAAAGCATGCGCCAAAGGCACAGTTCGTTAAGTTAGGCTTAATTAACACATATTGATTGGCCAGTTTTCTGTAGCTGTGACACAGAGCTTCAGCAAATCGGACGGGACCTTTTTACTGCAGCAATGTCCCTGGACAGCAACATGTCCTTGCTCTCCATCAGTGCTGAAAGGTTACAAAATAAGACCGCTCCCCACAACATTAGCGAGTGAATTGGTAGTGTTGGTCAAAGAAAAGGTAACACTTAAAGCTCCAGTTTGAGCTGATGGGTGCATTTAAATGAGGCTACTTTCGGGAATGCACTCAGCAGTTCAAATGAGATGTTGACTTTGGTCTTACACCGAGCGACAAGACTGGTGAGGCGGCGAGCAGTACAGGCCCTGACAAACTGCAAACAGAGTATTCAAAGCCCTAATTGTTTTCATCTCATATGTAAGCTGTCTTCAATTAGACAAAAATGTGATGAAAAAGGGACCCAGAAGGGGAAAGGAACTGAACCAATGCAGAGAGGTTTCCTAGCAACAGGAGAGCACCGAGGTAAATGCCAGTTAGTGCCATTCTTCCGAGTGAATATGAGAAAGGAAAGAGTTTTCAAGCATTTTCAGCAAACATTGTCAATGTTAACACCAAAGTTTTGCTTCCATTTAAAAGCAAAGCACTTCCCCTCAGTAGACCTATGTCAAGGGCTTTGCTAGGCTTGCACAGTGAGGGAGGCATATACTGTACTCACAAAGGCACATTTCAGCACTAAGCCACCCACACAATATACCAAAAATAAAGAAGCCTGAAACAGTGCTTGTGAGTGGCAGGGCACACAAAAATGTGCTATTTTCGTTAGCGTGATATTTCTCTCACCTTTATACAACGAGAGACAAGGAAAGTACAGTACACCATTCCAGTCCTGGTCCTACTGGAAAAAGACCAAAAAAAAAAAAAAACACATACACATAAGCAAAACAATGACACAGTATTTCTAACTATTCCCCCACCTCCCCATCCCTAATTTCTTAATCTTCAAAGCCGCCCAGCGACATTGTCTTGCCTTGGTATGGCCTTTTCCAACGCTATTCACTCCATTGAGGCCGCTGAGGCCGAGCAGAAGCATCTGCAGACAACAGCTCCGGGCGCACTCTTTCTCAGGGTGTCCTGCTGCACAATGGATTTCTTCAGCTCCGGCACAAAAGAGGCTTGCGCACAAAAAAGGTCCAAATTCAATGGCATTCCTCCTCACAATCAGCCCAGCACATGCTCCAGCTAACCTTCTCAGAAGAAAACGTGCAGATATTTTATGAGGAGTCACGAGCCACAGCTGAACCTAACGCATTAACACGTTTTTACAAGGTTTTCAAGCAGTTCAGTTCTGCAATTCTGCAGACATTGGGCTAAATCATTATCCACTCAGGCATGGAATTTCACACACATGGAAGAGTAACTTTTGTGAAAGGTACGGAATCATACCCATCAGAATCATAGGCTTATCAAACTTAGTTATTACAGTTATTAGAGTTCTTAAACTCAAGACTATTCTTTAACTACTATGAATTATTCTGTAACTGCTACTCAATAAATCGATGCAGTGCTAAGGGTGAGGAATTAATGTGGGCGTGGGCTAACATATGGACCAATGAAAGTTGGGAAAGGGAAGTTAATGAATCAGTTTATTAGTTATTTTGTCTGTTTATTAGTCACATTATTCCTTCATACCGAGTGTACTTCATTTAGTGTATTGTTAAACCCTAAGGACTGGCTGAGAGGCTACATTAGCTCTCCTATCACATCCTCTGTCTGGGCGGAGGGAGCACCATTGTCATGCCACACAACAGCCCCTTTGGCACCCTAGCAGCTTAACATCCCGAGGCCGCTTTACCTCAATGCCCGAGCTTCCCGCAGCAGAGAACGGGACTGGGCGTATACATCACACTGCAAGCGGCCTAATCCCTTTGCCCTATACATCTGCACTGGCCGTTTTTGCTCTGAAACTCTAAAGCCATCTTACTAATTAGCAACCTCAAGCCTTTCTCTGCTATCCCACCTCAGGGAGCGATCTGTGTTCCTCTATGTATGGCAGAGCAACAAGATGCAAGTGGCCCAGTGGCCCAAGAGTGTGTTAGGCAAGTTCACATCACCAAGCCCATTAACTAAACTAAGAAATCACTCGAGAGCAAAGGTGAAGGTGAATGCTTTAGTCTTTTTAGTCTTCTTAATGACTTAATGGTATGTGACCTGTGGAGCACTGAGTGTCCGTGCCCCTTATAATACTAACAGCGTGATGTGATTAAAGTTGTCTAGACCTGCATCTTAAAAAAGGACTCAGAAGGGCTAATGCTGCACACTTTCATGCTTGAGTCTGTAGCATGAGAAGTACACCTGTAGACTGTCGGGTTCATTAGAGGTGACATGGTATTCTAAACACGACTCTGGCACACTGCAATGACAAACTCTTCTTGTAGACCCACAACGATGTAGAGCTGTAGGGCACAAGCCAAGGACATGAAAGAGTTCCTTACACAAATTACATGATTACACTTTCGTAAGCAGAAAGAAATTCTACAATTACGTAGATTTACTGCAGCACACATGACAGTCTAGTTTAATTACTGTGTCTAAATGTGAAGAGTTTATTAAATTCAAACTGCTTATACATTAGATGTCCAAATGTTTGTGGACACCCCTTCTAGTGAATGTATACAGCTACTTTAAGTTGCACCCATTGCTGACACAGATGTGCAAATGCACACACACACATATAAACATGAACCTACTGGAACCATGCCTAATGCCAGAATGCCAGAATTGAGCTGTGGGGTAGTGGAACTGTGTTGGTGCTCCATCTGATACTTTTAGCATTTCCCAGTTGGGAAATTTGGGATGAGGTGGGGTGGTGATCATCCAAAATCCTGAACTTACTAATGCTCTTGTTACTGAATGCTATCAAATCCTCATAACAATGCTCCCTAAACATTTCTTTTATTGCCCTTGATTTCAGAAGAAACAATGAATGAGCAGGCGTCCCAGTACTTTTGTGCATATAGTGTAGCATACTTTATCTCCAAAAAAGTAACTTTTTGGGAGAAGGAAAAATGTTCTTAATGTTCTTCATTAATGTTAACTATAGAAACAGGATTATATTCCATGTCATTTCGTGTTGGTTCTTTTGGTCTTACTGTTTTAAACTAAATAAGGCACAGCTTTTTAATAGTAAAAAAAATCAAGGTTTTAATAAAAATGATATACTTGTCACTTACTTAAACTGACAACAAACCAGATATGGTTTTAGAAATTCCTGTGAATCTGGATTGTGAATCACATCTTTATGCTTTATTTAGCAATCCCAACATCTCACAAGAAGTTTATTGAAGATCTTATAGAAGTTTACTTTATTAAAGTAATGTAGAATTACAGTCCTAAGGAACCCTTGCACTCCATGTTTTTCTGCTCAACTACACCTGCCTTCAATCACGCAGGGCATTCTGATAATTATCCAAAGAGTTGAAACTTGCAGTGCTTGGGGACTAAAAACCATCCCAATTACAGGATTTAACGTTACTTTTCATTGCTCAACTTCTAAGCTGGCAGCTTTATATGGTTACTCCATTACGCCGTCGTAGAGAAATGAAATATTGGGAAATCTTGAGAACTGAATTAGGTGTGATACAGCAGGAAAAACATCTAAATGTGTCTGTGTCCAAAAGCACTGTGGTATCATGATTAACTCTACTGTTCGTGTTACCACTATTACCACCAGTAAATGAAGTGCAGTTAATCAGAATTAAGCACTGCACCTTTGTCTCTTTAATCCATACCAGATATTACACTTTGACCATTTTTAGGGCATACATGCTGGTACTGTACATGCCTATCCCATGCCAACTCAAACAGTGCCTCCTAGGGGACAACTACTGGAATTGCACATTAGAGGCATTGGTAGGCACTAAACAGAGCCAGGTTACTGAGGCAAAACCTTTAATGTAACATGTCAGCAATGATTCCTGTGATGCATCTTTATACTGGATTTTGATGCCCCTCAAATCAACCATTTCCATCGTATGTGAAACTAAACAGCAAAAAAGACACTATCCTGGAAATCTCCTGAAAAATTATTTCCTCCAAGGGTTTCAGGACGAAACGCAGGATGGGATCCATGGTGACCAAACTGCCGGCTCATTCACTGATGCACCACACAGAGCTGGTATTCTTTCAGTCTTGCCGGTTTCCTTTCTCTTTTCAACGTAGCTCCGCTAGCTTAGAGCTCCATTCACGCCCAGTCAGCACCACCAGTGTGGCCCTTTCTCTGCTCATAATTGGTGAGCTCAGGCAGAAATATTCAAGTCCAGCACACCGCAACCAACCAGAACAGTGAGTGTGTGATGCCAAGTGGCAATAGACCAACAAGCACAAACAAAGAAACTCGACTTCAAAAGGCCACTTTTTCCTTCAATGAAATGACAAATTATTTCAATCTCTCTGGATAAATGAGACAATTTAAAGAATAAATAATGAGCATGTGCTCAACTACTGTACATCAGTCAGTCAACTGTACGGTCAGTTACAGCAACGCTGTAATCACAGGCCCTTACAGAAGGATTGTAACCCACTGTTTGCCATTCATCTAAGAATAAAAGTATTTAGACGAGACGAGAGCGTCGTTGTATGTGTATGTCAAAAGCCATATTCACAATGTTTAGGGCCTCTAGTTTAGAGAAGCCATATGGGGGGAAGTTTATTCTAATGGCCTGTGACTGACAGGGCCTCTAAAAAATGTATTAATTACGTATTTTGGCAGGATTGTTGTGGGAGTTGTGGGACCCAGTGTAATGTCTTTTGATGGGGCCCAAAATCCCTGGCATTCAAATCCCTGGGACTCTAAATGCAAATTTCATATCCTGTCTAATTGCAGTGGTGTACCCCTACTAAGCAAAACACCCAAGCCTTTGCAGAGACCACTGGCTTTCACACTAGGCCGTGACATGCTGTAGGCATCTCTAATCATTAAAGCTTGAATGAGATTTCATTTGCTCTGTGAACGCATGCCTGTGAAACGACTCTGTTAATCAGATTATTGGTCTCTTTCAACCATTTAAAATGAAATATATCCTCACTGTCATCTAAAAAACTTTTTTTTTTTTTTTTGCACTTTTTGTCTGGCAAAAAATCTGGCAGATGCCTTTATATTGTGTTAAAATGAACTAACTAATAATTACAACTATTAATAATTAAATTGACTTCCACTAAAAGCTCAGACGGTTTTTACCTCGGAGATATGAGGTTTTTGCATGCCAGTGACGCTATTCTTGTGTTGGTTTTCAAAGATAGTTTCAATAAATCACTTTTACGTCAATACAAGCACTCAGGATAATTACAAAATGAAAGATAATGATAAATTAATATAATCAGTACATGACCTCTCAATCTCTCTGTACCACCAGTCCACTTCTCCTCACTGAGGGGGTACTAATATAAACAAAATAACAAATGATAACCTAGATCCACTGAGAAACTCATTACAAAAGTATCTCGCACGTTCCTGACATCACTTTCGTTTATAAAAGCCTGTGTCACCACATTGGCGTCATGTCCACTACCCTAATAAGCTGCCCCAGAAACCAGAGACGGCCAGTTCGTACACTACCGAGGAGAACAGGTGAACAAACATTACTCAGAAGTCGCAGCAGAAGATCAACGTGAACCTTTGCACGTGCATATGCTGACAAATAAGACTTCACAGTCTTGTGTGAAATTGCTCCAGTCCCCCGGACAGGATAGCAAAGATCCTCCAGAGCCCAAACAGCACTTGCAAAGGAGGACCTGAAGCAGCAGCATGGTGGCCCTCAATGTTCCTGGCCTTCATGGTGGCCATCCGCTACAACGGGTCTCCACCGCTCGCCGCCCGAGCGGGATGGTCACCCCATATAAGCCTCGAAAGTCCAGAAAGAAGCTGCAGGTGATTATCTGTATTCTTTTTGTGGAGTTGTTCGAGAGGTTCACCTTCTTTGGGATTGTTTGCAATATGATCCTCTTTTGCACCATCAAGCTGGGATATCACAATTACCAAGCAGCCACAGTGAACCTGTGTTTTGTTGGAGCCAGTACACTCACACCTGTTCTTGTGGGCTGGTTTGCAGAGACATGTTTGGGGAGGACTAAAGTGCTCTATCTTTGTGCTCTGCTTCATTTCATTGGTAAGTGACTGAAATTTTCAATGACTGAAAGATGCAGAATGACAAAAAGCTTCAGAATGTGTGTTTAATGTGCGTGTATTTGGTGTGAAGGGTTTTGGTGAATGCTGCCACATGAAGGTCACTCTAAAGAACTTGTTTTCAGTATTTTCAGTGTGATATTTTTGTCAAACTAATTCTACAGTGTGGAAATGCCCTGACGTCATGTTCAATTCCAGTATAAGAATATGTTCCCCAAGAACAGTCTATCTCTAATACTTGGTGTACTTCTTAAACATATATCTCTGAGGCTTAGTAAGGATATGCTCTACTTTAGTATGCCTATGTCTTTATGCACGTCAAATCTTAAAGCAGCATTATGTGAGATTTGGTATTTCTTGTTCCTGGGCTCCCCCTACAGTCAGAAAGTTGAATTCCTGCTTTGAGCCACCTTTAAAGGATATGCTTTACACATACACTTCTGAACCACCTGGAAGATACAAAACCATCACTGAAAGTAAAAGAAGCATGTGGATTGATGGAGTAAAGTAATCTTACATGATTTTAACCCAAATAATAAAAAAAATAGGAGTAGTTAGCAGCTTGCCAAGCCTGAATAGAGCTGATAGAGACGCTGTTCCCCCTTTTAAAAGTCAGTGGAGCATCAAAATGATTTAAAGCTGTTACTTTAAGTCCTGTACAATACTGCATACTGTTGCTTTAATATATCCTACATGTGTCAAACAACTCCCTGAATTGTACAGGACTCGAAACCTCCTGATATTTACGATACATTTGTCTTATGTTTGTCTCAATCAAAGAAAATGTATTCAAAGTTCAAGTTCAAGTTCAAGTTCAAGCTCAGTTGGTAACTACTTAACTTACATATTAGTTCCACAGTAGTGGAATAATGACTCCACATTAACATGAATAGCTGAGTAACAAGTCTGTAGATTAATGCACATGACCGAACTCCTGATTTTCTTTCCATAGGTACAGCCATGCTCCCTGTAGTTGCGTTTCCCTTTGAGGATTTCTACATCGACACACACAATACTATTCATCAACTGGAGCCACGGGAGCAACATATTCTTTTCTACATGGGGCTGCTAGCTGCTGCGCTCGGTATTGGGGGCTTCCGTGCTATCCTCTGCCCACTAAGCGCTTATTACCTTCAGGGTTACAACCAACACCAGATACTGTCCTTTTTCAACTGGTAAGACATTCACTCACTAATTATAGACCACTTATCCTAGAATATCCTAATGCTAGCACATGCTTGTATCTGCCACCAAATAAATAAACAGCCTATGCTGTGCCTTTCTGGAAGGTGTGCTATAGATGTAATACAGATGGTGTTTTATAACCACAGGCTCTACTGGCTAGTCAATCTCAATTCTACAGTTGTCTTCCTGGGGATCTCCTATATTCAGCAGTCTGTGGGCAAAAACCTGGGCTTTCTCATCCCCTTCACCTCTGTCCTACTGGCTCTTATTGCCATACACATGGCACGCAACAATCTCATCTTCCATCCAAAAAAAGGTAACGATGGCATACTAACAAATAATACAGTGACTATACTTGCCAATAAATCTGAATAGATCCAAACATTATGAATTAAGCACACATTTTTACTCAAATTATATACAAGACATATAGACAATTAATTTCGTGCCTCCTTCTTTTCATGTGTTGCACAACACACAGCCAGTTTGTTGCTGACCACACTGGGTGTGTTCCTAAACTCCCTAAAAATGTCTTGCCTCCATTATCGGCATTTGAGTGGAGATGTGGCTAACTGGCTGGACCGTGCCAAGGAGAACAATGGAGGACGCTACAGTGAGACAAATGTCGAAAATGTTAAGATCCTGGTAAAGCTTTTCCCTCTTTTTGGACTGCAGCTGCTCTACCGGGCCTGTATTACCCAAGTAAGTATGAACTAAGCAGGGGGGAAAATGTGTTGCATGAATGAGCTTAAACTCCAGGAGTGCATCCCTGAAGTACAAGGTCAGTCAGAAGTCAAGATCCACCCTATATCTTGCAATGCTTAATGTTGTATTCAAGAAGACAGCTTTCAAGATTGCAAGGGGTAGGCTAACATACACTATATGGACAAAAGTACTGGGACACCCGCTGATTCCTTATTTCCTTGTTGAAGATTAACTGTCTCTACTGTCCATGGAGGACGTTCCACTAGATTTTAGAGCATTGCTGAGAGGATTTGATTGCATTCAGATATAAAAGTATTGGTGAGGTCCAACTCATCCCAAAATCGTTGGATGAAGAACCATCCTTCCAGAGAACACAGTCCCACTGCTTCACAGCTAAGTGCTTCTGGACTTTATACCCCAGCATTGGGCATTGGTGCCAATGTTTATCTGCTCCAGAGAGTCCTATTATATTGGCACTACTTCTCTTCGGGGAATTGGCAAGCTGTGTGTGCTTTTCCTCATCTGTGCAATGGGAGCAACCTAAAGTAGCTGAATGCATCCATTACCAAAGGTGTCCACTAACATTTGGACATATAGAGTAGATCACTGGTACAGGTACTGGTCTTACACATAACATAATGATGAAATTATGAATGTAACAGTTAGGGTCTTTTGAGTGGTCTCTGACTTTTGATTCATTCATAGTACGTCCAGACTACAACTTATCAGACCATTTGTACCAATGGCTGTTCCTGGCAAACTGTTTCTGAATATCCAAGCAATCACGCAGAGAAAGATCACTACACATGTCATACAGGTTACAGTAGCTGTGTTCAATGCTGCATGAGTGTTTTCTGAATGCAGACGTCTAGTCTAGACACAGTCTACCACAGTTGTTTGACCACAAAGTCCATTTGCATCTTCACAGATTCCATCAGGATACTACCTCCAGACCATGCATTCAAACCTAAACTTCAATGGATTTCTCCTTCCTATAGCAGCTATGAACGTGATCAGTATCCTGCCGCTGCTAATATTAGCACCACTACTGGAATTTGTTGGCACCTGCTATCAGTCTATGAAGAAAACACCTCCTTCTCCAGCCAAATTCATAAGTATGCATGTCCATTGAAGCAGAAATAATGTGACAGGTCTAATGTTCTTTTGCAGCGAACTCATTAATACACTACATAAATGTTGGAACATCTTCTCTTGCAGCAATGGGCCATGCCTGTGCAGCTCTGTCGGCGCTCGCTGCAGGGATTACTGAGATCCACAGGAAAGACTACGCTCAGGTGGAGCAGACGCTGTCAGGAACAGTGCTCCAGGTGTCTTCAATGGCCTGTTTTCAACTCGCACCACAGTACATCTTACTGGGTATAGCAGAGGCCTTTGTCACACCAGCATGTAAGCATTTATTCTTAATAATTAATTACGAATGTTATGTGCATTCTCCTAAGTGTCCACAGATTATAATAATTCCGTGATCACTCCAACCATCCAGCTGGAAGCAGCTTAACCATGCCACAACACTGATCTCCTTGATACATGCGATTCACTCTTTCTCCCATCCCATTACTTAGGCTCCCTCATCTCTTTCTGTGTGACTCCTAGCAACCTCAGGGGCATCTCTCTACACTTCCTTACTCTCTTCTATGGAGCAGGATGCTTTCTGGGTGCTGTTCTGATTCAGTTCTTTTATCTCGTGTCTGGCGGTAAGGCTACTTCCTTTCTCAGCATTCAACTCAAAGAAACTCTTGGGCAGAGGTCAAGCCACTGCTAATGAATAACACTTTGATCATGTACTGTTTTTAGGGAACTTCTATCCAAATACACTCAGCAGTGGCAATCTGGAGAGATTTTTCTTCACTTTGGCAATTTTGATGACCATAAATACCTTCCTGTTTTGGAGATTATCTTGCAGGTAGGCTATGAATTCATATGTTTATATATAGGCTTAAGTGCTTCGACATCATCAAAACTGTGCCAATACTGACATATCAGGGGTGCAGTGCTCCTGAGGATCTACTTAACCTGCAGAGTGGAGTTTTTACTCTAATTTAAAGAGCCCATGTCCTACTTGTTTTATGTATGGTGTTATTTTTGCAAAAACAGCCATACGTCATTGTTACTTAGCCATTTTCCAACCTTTCTAGAAACACAGGGTTAAACTGCTGTAGACTGAGTCAGCAGATATGTAAATATGCTGGGTGAGAGCATAACAACAATTCATTCAGAACAGGACTTCTACAGCTGAACTTCTACATATGGACTAAGTACTGTTTTTTTTTAAGCAAGTGAGGAAGACACAGTTCCCCCATGATAAGGGCTGGACAGCACAGTGGTAACACAGTGGTGTGCTGCACAGCTTCAAGTGACTGATTATGAGTTCAACCCTCTGGTTTGCTCCCACCTCCCAAAAGCATGCAGGTAAAATATCCATAGGTGTGAGTGAAAGTGACTGGCACCCTGCCCACGGGGTATTCCTGCACCGTGGCCCCACACAGAACAACCGAATGAAAAAGAAAAAAGGATAAGGAAAGAATAAGGGCCATTATTGCATCTGCAGGAGTGTGGGTATCCAGGAGCACAGCTGCTGTATATTCTACCAGTCTCCATTCTAACAGTATACCAGAGGGTTACTGACAGCGTGTCTTGTAAGATTGGAAGCAAACCGTGTATTTGTGTGTTGTACAGGTACACAGACCTGAGTGCTGAACTGTGCAAAGGAGTGACACAAAGTCACCTGGCTGAAAAGCTCCGGCAGTATAAAGCCTGTCTCCGGTTCTATGACACGGTGGACTACTCTGGACCTTCAGCATCCTTGGAAATGATCCTGTAACCCCTGCGCTATGGCCAAGACCCAAGACGCTGGCGTCACACTAACATAGCAAAACCCTTAAATAACTTGAAACGATTTTGCTTATGGGATGTTTGCCCTCAAACCTGTGCTAGTGTGACTAGTGTGTTAATGTGACTGAGCCACTTGAAGTCAACAATAAAGTTATTTTGTAATACGACAGTTATGAGGAGACTCTTCTTCTAGCCCACTGTTCCTTCATTAAGTATGATTTAGGTAAATAAGCAGCACTGGTTCAGCTTGCGTTGCCTTGTTCTAATGGAAAGCCTCAGTGTTGCCAGCTCCTAAGTAAGGGAAGCAGCTACTGGCTGTCCTAAACGTCGCTAGAAGTCGCGAAATGACGTCATCTATTTTGCATAATTTTCAAGTTGCGTGTTTTTGAAGCTGTAAAATAAAGGAATGACGTTGTGGAGGAGAAAAAAATGAGTAAAGCACTCTAAATATGTTAGAACTACAAATGAACTTGGAATAAATTAACTTCTTCTGTTCATTCAATTATTTTTTTTTGCCTTTGAAATAGGCCGTCACTTCTCAAAATAACTAAATGACTTTAATGCTTTGTCTAGACCCACATTACACAAATCATTTTTACGTAAATTACATAAATCAATTTTGTCCAGTGTTGTTAAATGTTAGCATATCGAGACTGTTATGTGGGCTGGAACTGCTGCTCACCCTCCCTACGCTCAACCTTCCTCCTTTATCCGGGAAAAGGGTAGGGTTTCATTTTTAGTTTTGAGGTGAGTGAGTGAGACTGTGTAAGTTAAATGCAGTGATTTATTTTCGTATCACACTGAAGACGCATTTATATTTACATCCCGCTCTGTAAATAGGGGACGGGGGTCGTCGATGGCTTTTGGGCATGCGCAGTTCACTGGAAGTGTGGCCGTGGAGCGGTGTGGGTCTGCTCTGTCTGTGAGACTGAGCGCTATGAGTGTTGTGGGACAGGGCTAACGGCAGCACCGGCTGCTGAGGACAGTAACTGAAGAACACGTGTGTTCACCTCAAAGTCTCAAAAAAAAAACAAAAAAAACAACAACACCAGAAAAAGTCGCCAGATGCTTAAAAAAGTCACTGGAAACACTGGAAAGCCTGGGTGGCACTAGCTACACATCCACTGCAGCACAGCATCACTGCCTGAACACGCCCACAGCTGTTGCTAGCAACTGTGCAGTAGTTAGCGCTAGCTGGCGTTAGCAACAGACTGAGATGTCAGCACCACCATGGATCTCCCCGAGCCCATAAGAAGACGTTTGGGAGATTTTTCAAGAACTGTTTTTGTGGATCAGACTCTTTCTAAACTTTCACCTGAGGATCATGTGACATTTCTGAACCAGAGTGAGTTTGTATGCCTCGTATCGAACTGCGTTACATCTAAAGCAAGCAAGCAAGCAAGCTAGCTAACCAAAGTTCAGCTAACCACTGAAAACACGAACATCAGCTACATATTTATCAGTGTAGTTCACACTAACTTTAAGACTGGGTTAATAACTGTAGCTAGTTACCAACGTTAGCTGGCGCGATGGACTGATCGGACATCAGGTGTTGTGTTCATTAGCTAGCTATACCGTTAAACCAGTTTAGCTAATTCGATAACTAGGTAAGCTAATTAGCTGACTACAGCTCAACGCCACAGTAAAATGTATGGGATGAAATCTCAATGCTCCCCACTCGTATTCTTCACCATGCAGACAGAGAAGTTGTGTCCAGTCTGCCGCTTCAGATGTCCCTCTTCTTTAATCTGTGCTTCTTTCCTCTGTGGTGGATCAGTGAAGTAGTGATGCTGCACCTCAAAGTGAGTAAAATTTTCTGGAGTACAGTTTGGCAACTGTCTTGGCTGTAACCTTTTATTCTGCTTTAGTACCCAGCCCTCCCTGACTACTACAAGTTCATCTTAATCACCATCCTGATTTTAATGACCCTCATCGAGGGCATCAGACTCTACCTGGGTTATGCTGGGAATCTGCAAGAAAAGGTAAGGGTGTTTTTTTTATCTGCAGTATATTCATGAAGTTCTAATAGGAGCTCATATTATATATCATATATTTTGCCTTATTGCAGGTCCCTGAACTGGCTGGATTTTGGCTCCTGAGTCTCCTTCTGCAGTTTCCATTGATTCTCTTCCTGCTTTTCAATGAAGCTATACTCATTCAACCTTTGGAAAGAGGAGTGCACATCATTCTTGCCTTATTCATTTTAGCAGAGGTATGGATGGCACTCTCATGTATATCCTCTTAGAAAACTAATTAGAAGATGTACGCTACCTTGTGTTTGATATATTCATGTCATTTGCAGGCTCTCTCTGGTTTTGTTGCCCTTCGTGCAATGGTCAGACACACTGAAAGCCGCTTCCATCTTCGGCAGTTTAATGGAATTCAAGAACTTGGAGCATAACAACTGTTTCTACCACTGAGGAACTGCATACATACTGGATAACACTATTTGCAGGACCAAAAATGATTATAAATAGTTTTGGTGTAAAATATATTTTTTTTCCTACAAATTCATTTTGTTATATATTGTCACAGTATGTTGTGCAAGTCTTTGTATTTGTTTTTAATAAAAATATTCCATCAAAATATATGTGCTCTCCATTACACAAACACAACAGAGCTACATTTGTCATAAAGATGTGTTTTATTAAAATCTGAAAAAGATAATGAGAGACTGAAGTCTATCTACAGCAGGACAAATCTTCACCATAGAGTTTTTGTACACAATCAAAACTCTATTCCAGTTTGGAGTTGGAACATGCTCCTATACCTCATAGCCCACATTCATGAACCTCAGAGCAGAAGGACTTATTCCAGTACTTGTAGCAGATTCCTCTTCTCCTTTTTTCTTTGACCTTCCAAACAATCACAGATTCTAGATCAGCACTTCTACTCTGAGAAGCTTTAGGAACACTTTAACTTTACCAGCCAGGGTACACCGTACTACTGCATTCGTTCAGTTTTGTGGGGTTTTGCATATGCATACACCACAATGCTCCTTCCTAGCATCTTTAAGCTGGCTTTTCCATGCAGTTCTCTGAAGTGGGGGACCTTCTGAGGACCTTCTGATTTCATCTTTTCTCTTCTCCTCCTCATGCTATATTAGCTTTGTGCTTTTCAATAGAATGATTCTGCAGTCACGGTAAGGCATAGTTCCTATCTGAAAACAACAGGTAATACATCAACATACTGAATTAATCCTTAGAAATAAGAAGAAACAATTCCAATTAAATTGCAATGCCTTCTTTAGCATGAGGGTGTAAACTCAAAAAAGCATGGTATGAATCTAGTATATTATATACATACCTGCCGTCATTCCATTGGCCCTGGTAAAGCTGCATCTCCCCAAGGTGTCTGCTGCCTTACACTCCCTGCAGGTAGCTTGCCCAGCCTCAGACCTCCTAGTGCAGCCTGGTCACCTGAGGGTCTGTCATGACTGTGGGGCAAAACAGCATTCTGTGGTGAGAGCTATGAAAATGACATAATGTATAAAATAAAATCAATCTAGTGGAAAAACAGACCTTCTGCCACGCATGTTAATTCTTCTCAGATCAGGGAAAAAGGAGCAGTCCTCTTTCTCTTGCTTACTGAGCTGCTCTGCTTCACTGGACTGCAGATTGTCTGGTACAGCCACACCAGCCACAGGAGCTAAGGCAGGAAAACGTATCTTCATTAGTCATTCTGCATTAGGTGCTTATGTAAATTATCATAGTTATTTAAAGGTGTAATAATGTATTTGTTAAATCATTTTTTTTTGTTAATATCACAATATAGCATGTCTACACTAAAAGAGGCATGCAGCACCTTTTTAGCAGGGTTTTTTTGTTTTGTATTAATTTAGATAAAAGATCTCATCACATAAAAGTTAAAGATGAGATTTGTACTGAAATGTGCTCAGACTGTACAACAATCTCCATTTCTACAACGGGTGACTAATACAATCAGAGCTGCATTTACAGTCTGTGGACACATCATATGGTGTGCCAGCAACCAGGGACATACAGATTGGACTTTTGACTTCCTTGACCAAGTTATCAATCTATTACAACTTCATTACTTTGAAGCTCTTCAATCTCTCTAATGCTTGTGTGAACACAAATCTTCCTCACCTAGTGTGTTTCTCTTATGGGTTGTCCTCAGGGTCCCCACTGTGTCCTGTATTTCCGGCGTGAAGTATTTAAATGAAATACTTTCTTGTGCAAGCTTCTCCTGGTTGTCACGGTGGACTGGATAGAAGTGAGCTGAGGTGCAGGGCTCCAGGCCTCTGGCAGGAACAAACTCTGGAATAACCCTGCACTGTCTGTGATCATTTAGTACAGCTCTACGAAATATGACACAGATGGAGAGCAGATCAGAGTTAAATACAGAACATCGTCTTCTATACACCACCATTAACACATAAATATGTGATGTAATGAAGTAGTTACCTACGCAGTGACATGTTTGACACCGAGCACCTTCCTGTGAAATATAGAGTTAAAAATGATTGTTTTAATCTCATAAAGAACATTAGACTAAGCCAAAAAGGTGCTAAAATTGTAAATGAACCTCTTATCCCATCTTGTGCTCTGACGTCTGAGTTAAAGAGCAGAGAGTACTGCTGGATTGGCACCGATGAGAAGCTGTGTCGGACTGTGGTGACAGTCAGAGGTTGACGCTGCATTTGTCTTCGGGGGTGCCGTGAGGTGTAATGACACATTGTTCTTCCAGTCTGATCTATTAACGCAGATGAACACACCTAAGCCATGCTTAACCCGTTTTTTGGCCAATGTACAATTTATGAGAGGGCACTTGAAGTAATAAAACTACCATTTTGATTAGACTTGGGTTTTTTAGATATAAAAGTTTAAATTTTCTGGCATCTGCAAAGAAGTTCATCACAGATTAATAATCCTCTACAGACATATACCTGTAGCTGGCCGTCGACAAGCGTCTGTCAAGTCTCTATTGCGCAGACAGTCCGCACTAACAGCCTCCAAGTAGGGATTCTAAATGACACATAATGAAGTCAATGTAATTTTAATGTAAGCTAGAAATATAAGCCATGCAATACATACAGTTTAACATACAGTACCGAGCGAACCTTGGCAAAGGTGAACTCTAGCTCTTATTAGCATTAAAATACTAGGCTATACCCAGAGGTGAGTAATTGTACTTTGTTATAATTAGGTATTTCAGGGGGTTTAACTCTTATTAAGACCAAGGCTAGTCTTTTTCTTCATTTCTTAGCTGACACCGCTTACGCAGCTGACGCACCTAATTCAGCTTTTGACACTGTACCCATTATTTAATATTATTTTATGTCAGTAATTATCCCACCCACAACCATACCTTATCTGGCTTTTGCTCCCAAAAAGTTGCAGGGCCAAGAATACCAATGCGTGTGGTGGGATGTGGGATCCAGGACCTTCCAGATTGATTTACCCTCACTGCTAACTGTGTATGAATACAGAAACATGTACTGTAGAGATGTTTACATTTGAATGTGTTCTTGATACATTTACATGTTCATGACTTATTCATATTTAAGATTCTGCATATGAATTAATTACCTTCTGGCTCTTGTCCATCATGTCTTTCCCTGGAGTTGTGTTTTTTTCTTGGATCCTGACTTTCAACATATCTTCATTTGATGGTAAAGCATCCTGCCAAGAAGAGATTGTAAGTACTGCAGACAAGCAGAGTGATGCTGCATTAAACATGTTGGACAAAACAGATGCTTACTGTGTTTTTGATGTTTTTGCGAAGAATCTTGGATGTTGCACTCTGTGCTTGCTGCTGCCGCAATCTGTTCCTTTCTTTTCTGCTCCGCAAGTGCTTTTTCTTCACTTTCATAGTCTACAAAAGTCAAATATACTTTAAAAATAGACCAAATCTGTATCTATAAAATCACTAATAATTTCAATCTGAAATTAGTCAAATACTGCACCTCATCTGCACAGTTTAAAAGATGAACTGGCAGGCCATCAGACTCTGTGCTATTTGATCCACTTGTGCTGTAAAGAATCAACAATGGTGTCCAATGTTAGTGTTAATTATTATTTCCCATAGCAACCGGAAAACTCACTTTCGAATGCCTTCAAGCAACAATGCTAAAATGCTCCTTTAGACTTTAATATATTGCATACCATATTCACTGTTAGCAGTCCTGGATGGAGCTTGCTCTGTAATTTCCAATTTTGTCATTTTCTGACTGAGATATATGTTATGTGTATGTGTGCTCTTACTCTAAAATACCACAAATGTCATATATGCTTTTGGGTGATGTGCAAAAGATTAGTTGTATAATAAATATGATTATTCTCACCTTGACTCAATGTCTACATCAAAAAGGCCCTCCAGGGAGTCTACATCCCTACCCAGCTTCTGTCTGATCTCTTGCCTTAGCAAAGCTCCCAACTCAACTAGACAGTGTTCTGCCTGCGGAACAATACGAGAGACAAATTATTCCCATTTAAGTCCCAAAAAAGTAATACTTTATTTTACAACAGAGAGTGAAAAACAAAGAAACCTTGGTTTGGTCTGGGTCACAGAAGTCCAGTAGGGTGTCACAAAAGTGGTAGCCTAAAGACTTTAGGTCTCCCATCGAGAAATGAGTCCCTTTTCTTGCCCCTTTAAATGAGAAGACATTTGAGCTGTGTCACTCAGCAGTGAGCTCACGCACCTTACAAGGTCTCTGAACTTGTTCACTACCTTTTCAACTTCTGTTCCCTATTATAGTGTTATATATAGGGATAGGATTTTTAAAAGTAGGGGAAGGTTAAAAGGGCACAATTTTAAACACAGCTTTGGTTAATGCAGCCAGCTTTGGTAAAGCAATCTAGTCCTAGTCAATCAGAGCACAGTTTTTTGTTTCTCTAGTCTAAAACACCTGATTCAATAATTGCAGGTCCGGATAATTAACTGTAAACGTTGTGAATTTTAGTAAAAAGTACAAAGTTCCCTCCAAAACAAGAACTGACCTTGAGAAGCTTGTCACATAGAAAATAATTGGTTGTAAAATGTGTCATTTTGAAGTTTTGTACAAGCCATCAACATGAGTCTTTACCTAACGTGGAACCTCCAAATGTGGACTCCATAGTATAGCTGTTTCTAATGCCAAGCCTCCACATCACAATACGGCCAGTGCCTTCTTTGCTTTTCTGCATTTTGAACTTACAGCTCCTGAAAGAAAACTGCAACACACAAGTGAGGAACATGGAAAAAAGGAAGCATTTAGTGGTATCAAGCAGCATCAAATACAATTAAATGGTCCCAATTTGGCCTAATTATTCACACTCATACTGCCTTGTCATATTCTCACCTTGTCTTGGGCATTCTTGCTCATCATCAGAGGAAAAATTCTGTCATGAAGATGTAGCGAAGCATCTTTGTGATCATTGCAACCATACATGAACACATTGTTTTTCCTGCTGTGGCCGTGAAAGTCACAATAAAGCACTACTTCTCTCTCAGCAACCAACCTGAAGAGTTAAAGCAATGTACATGAATACCAAAATATGGAAGTGGCACACACTGTAAGTGCCTGAGACGGTTTACTTACCGTTTCACCATGTTGCGCGTGTACCACACACAGGGGAAAGAGTCCCGCAGAAGAGTGCGATAGTTGCGGTTCAAATCACACCCAGTAAGTGAGCACCGGTAGTTTCCAACCACTACACCATCAGGGTTCAACATTGGCACTACCTAAAAGAGTGTACATTGCAGCCGATTGCAGTTGATCAGCCAGTCATATATGATATGTAAAGTTTGCTTCTTTAGTTTAAAATGGGAGATGCTAGGCTGAAGTTGCTAATAAACATGGGTGACTTACTCTGTCACCCTTATTTCTGTATACATACCCCCCAAAAACATTAGCCTAGAATCTCCCATTCTAAACTAATCAAGCCCACATCAGAAACCAAACATGGCTTGGCTGAGTGACTATCTAAGATCTGAAGAGAAAACAGCCGTGTCAAAGCATTTCAGAAAACTATGAACTTTAAACCCACTCTGACCTCATTCACTCACCTTAAAGACAAAGGTTTCCCTCAGTAGTCGTGCATCAGGTGAGTCACCAAGCAGAAAATCCAGGAAACCCTGCATCATCCATGACCCATTAGTCTCTCCTGGATGTACCCGTGCTGTCACTACCACAGCCCGCTTGCTTCTTCGCTCCTGCCAGGTGGAACAGGGTGCTGTGATAGTCAACACATACACAGCATTTCCTGCCAGGCTGCGGCACAGCACTCGCACTTTACAGTGAGCCGCCCTGGCTGTGTCTGAAATCACACCTCGCAGGTAGCGCTGGAGGTCTGAGTAGGTGTACGGGTAGCAGTGGGCCAAGTAGCAGGTGTCATTTTCATAAGGGAACTGGAGTGTCCAGGTGAGAGAGTATAGTGCCTTGCCTTCCTTTTCATTAAGATTCCGGTAGTACCTTAAAAAAAACATGTAACATTATGTTGTCATTAAGTATGTATATGCTACTTACTAGAAAGTGCAGCAGTCATCTTGACTCACCGAATGTTGCTGCCCGCACGGTGCCAACCTTCTCCTTTCAGCCAGGCAGCAAGCTCAGAGTACAGCAGTGGTCGCATGCCAGCTTCATACAGGCTGCTGGATTTCATCAGGTTGATGATAGTGAAGCGATAGGTGATCCCTGCCTTCATGTTCCTTACACGGAAGTAGAACCACTGGGTATGCTTTGTGGTGTACATGTCATTGCGCAAAGTGAGTTCATAGTCGTAAAGGCCTCTAAGAGAGAAATAAGCACTTATTACTGTTTATTCTTTTCATACACAGCAACATTAGAATGAAATTCTCAAACTTTCATGTCATTTTGGACTTCTGAACTGGGATCATATAATTTGGGGTAAAATGATATGATTGGGTAAAATATTTGAGTGGCTAAAATCAATAATTTTTCCTTTATGTATTACTGTTTATGCATTACTATTTTGTAGACAAGAGGTTTAAAGCACATCTAAAGATTAGCTATTTAGATGGCCTCTCAGAAGTTTGTGGGTTAGATATCCAGGTCCTCTAAGGTTCCACTGTGGGGCCTTTACGCAAGACCCTTAAGGCCCTTAAACCTCCCTGCTTCAAGGGCTCAGTGGGATGGTTGACCCTGCGTCATGACCACAGTTTTCTAAGCTGGGATATGCGAAAAGAAGAATTTCCTTGTACTGTACAAGTATAAACAACAATAAAAACAAATAAACTTAAGATTACTAATTATTGTTATCCTTTGGCTTTTGTGTGTCTCTGCACAGTCTTCGTTAAAAGCTTTATTATAAGCATAATTATACTAATGTGCGATATGGAGTTCCACAAGGCTCTATTTTAGGACCATTATTATTTACATTATACATGTTGCCACTGGGCAGTCTTAGGCAAACATGACATTTACTTGAACTGATGATACGTAACTGTAAATATCAGCCAAACCTGATGACAAACTTAAAAATTCAAGAAAATTGAGGACTGCGTAAAGGCCTGAAATGTTGGATGTTGGATGTAATTTCCTCCTTTTATATACAAAACAGAGGTTCTCTTTTTGGGTCCAAAAGCCACAAAACACTGTATCAGCTTGGTGTCATAACTGATTCAAACCCATCATTTGATCAACACATAGCCAATATTACTAGGGCAGCTTTAAGGCTAGACTACTGGAATGCACGTTTGTCAGGATGTTCCATCTGGGACCTAAGTAATCTTCAACTAGTTCTAAAATGCTGCCACCAGCATGTGGTCTACGGTGCTAACTATGGAGAATTATGGTTTAATAGCATATGGAAATGTAAAATCTAAGCATTATTTCATTTGTATTTGAACAATCAACTGTTTGTCCTGCTTTTCTTTACTGTTTTTTAATATTGTTAAATAAAATAAGGAATTAAATTAGGTTACAGTTGATCTATGTGTATATATAGATAAGGGTATTAGAACAGCCCTCAGAAATATAATAATGTATAATAGTATAATAATATACTATGTATAAAAAAAGGATTAATAATAATAAAGGGCCTCATTCACCATCTTAAGGAGAGGAAAAGTCTTCTTTAAACCCCTTAATGCATTTTGTTTAATTTATTAGGGCAATTTAGATCCATCCTTAAAAAACAGAAGAGCTGTATACAATTATGCAGTTTAAAATACACAATGAAAATGTAGGTTTTTTGTTAGGATTTTTCTCAAGATCAAATTTACTCGGTTTTAGGTTTGTTTTTCTGTTGTTGTTGTTTTTTGATTTTTTTAATCACCTGAAAGCCTACTGACGCATCAAACAAACACTGTGGGAAAGTCTTGGAGATATTGTCCACTCACACTTGAACTGCTTTTTGGAGATTACCACTCTCAAACCGGGACTCAAAGGACAGGGTAGATGTTTCCTTGTTGTTGGCACAAGATGTAGCATTTTTTTTAGGCTCTCTGCCGCCACCAACACGAGAACGGGTGAAGTAGGAGGTCTTTGTGGCTTAACAAAGAAATGAAAAAGAAACACTCAGGGACAGTCTTATGAATAGTGCTTTTAAACTAGTTGGTAAAGTACAAAGCATAAAAAGGCTAAACAGTCCTACTGTAAACAGTCTATTAAGAAGGTTACAGTGATAAACAGTCATTCCAAAGCTGCTACAATTAACAACAAAGTATCTTCAAAAGCAGTAATGTTGATTCTTACCAGAGTCTATGCAGTAGACAGTGTTTCCTCTTTCTTCTCCAGCTGGCATTGGCGTGCGCTCATGGCCTGTCTGTTGGTAAAAAGGCTCTGGTTCAGGGGGGTCCCATTCTATAACAATATGCAAGTGGACAGTTAGGTAATCCATTTCAGCTTCTTGGTCAGTAATACGCACGTAAAATACAAAATTGATGGGATTAGGCAGCATCTTCCTTTTCCATTTTGTTTATAAATCAAATCGGTTAATAAACCAGCAAGAAACCTATACCTATGTGATGGATTTTGTCACAGATGACTTTGCATTCAACAGGCCAACGAACACCCTGAAAGGGACTGGAGGTGGACGGGATGGTAAAAAGGTCAAGAGGTTCCCTCAAGCGTGGAATAGGCCGCCCACCTTGAAAGTCAATAAGCAGCTGCCTGGTTCTAAGATATTTCTCCACACTGAAAGAGACTACAGACATGAAACAAAAACACACATTAAGTAAATACAACACTAAATAAATAAATAGAAATGTAGCAGTCATACCATCCTACACCACACAGGGACACAGGCAGAGGCATTTCTTCAAGAGAAGAAATTTGAGAAGACGACTCAGTGCTTAACTAGTGAATTAACTGTGTAACTGAGAGGCAGTCTACATTTACTTTTCTGGTTTATCTTCCCTTAAACTGTCACCTGTTGTAAGTGTCTGAATCTTTTATAAAGGCAGTCAATTTTACAATACAAGTGTTCAGTACAATTTATGAATAGATAAAATAATCAGTGAAATGAATACCTCTTTAAAAAGTGTGAAAAATACGGAGAAGGACATATATGTAAAACTGCAATGACAGGCCAAGGCCTTCAAACTTATATTCATGTTTGAACAATTATTTTAGAATTTTTAAAACCACTTTATTGAATAATCCTCTGCACAGCATGACTTACATGACCTACATGTTTTTATATTTGTAGCTTTAATTATATTTCTATCTTTTAAAGTACATCTAGGTATAATTTTCTGTGAAACAAAAGTCAATAACCCCACTGTACTGGATATAAAGGAGAGCAACAGGACTTACACTGTTCCTGATGTGCTTCTGCCTCCTCCTCCAAGTCTGTGCTGTTGGTAGGTGAATGGATGGCATCTGTTGCCAAAGAGTTATGAGTGCCATCCCATGTCCTGACGGCTGACACTTTTGTCTGCACAGATGAGGAACCCTGGCCTAGAGATCCAATGCATGGTCAAACCACTACGCTTATCCCAAAGCAACTTTAAAACAGTATTTTACACTGTAAAATTATGACTGGAATATTGTGGAGAAGCTTTGAAATATTTTGCCACTAAATCAACAGTGGAACTAACATTTTGAGGCATGGTGCAACTAGCATATAGACTTACCAGTAAAAAGCCCATAATGCTTCAGGTGCTGCAGAATGAAACTCTCATATGGGTCATCTGAGGTCTTTAATATTAAAAGTGTCAGAAAAACGAAATCATAAGTTTAGGTGAAAAGTAGAAAAGAAGGCAGCTAGCTAACATAGCATATCAGTGGCACTGAGCAAATAACCTATCAGGGTTTAGGAAGATTCGTGTATAAAAAGAAAATTACCCAACAGTTTTTCATAGTTAAATATTGAAGCAGAATAATAAATCTGTAATTAAAATTGTGTAATAAAAAAAAAAACGTAAAACATTATCACAGTAGCTACATAGTTAGACATAGAGACAGAACATTATATTGTATTATTTTATTATTCAGCCTGATTGTATTATTCAGCCTGCTACTGAAATGAAACTTAGTTTAAGGTGAATGGTGCTAGCTATGATATATTTTTGTGTCTTAAGAATAACAACATAAAAAGTAAGGCCTGTAATAGAAAAGCCCACCTACTCACCTGCATTGCATTTCACACCTTTCAAGCACACGTTAGTTCTTCCCAGTTCAGCACGCTGAGCGGACTCCGTTAGCGAGCCTAGCTTAGAGGATAAATGGTAGCTAAGGTTTCCTTACAGCGGAGTTAACGCGAGCTAGCTAACTCTGCACATAGTTTTCAAGACCTTTCCAAGGCATGCTGCTTACACTGACAGGCAGACACTACCGTTTAACAAGCCAGAACTAAACACTGGTTTGTGAAACTGACCACAATATTTTAGCGTTAGCAGCGGTTAGCTTAATGTTGGTTTGCAAGGAAACAACCGTAGCGAACTACATACTTTTTCATAAATCTTCTCGTAGTTGCTAAGCAACTTGCGTAACTTGTGCCGTCGTTGCTATGGATTCCAAGCGCACTTTCCGTGAAGCACTTGTAAACAGACCCGAAATGATTGAGCGATCTCATCCTAGCACCCTGCTCCAAATTTTTTAATAGTCAGTAGCTAAGTGAGGGATAATGAACTGATCTCCAGAAGGCATACATTTAAAGATTAATCATATGTATATATGTATTTTATTTTAAAGGAAGATTCTTAAATATTTTTGATTTGTACAATTTTATAGTAAAAACAGGGAAAGATGCGCCAAAAACTATTTGAGCTCCCATAACGTTTATGGAGATCTTAGACCTTCACTAGCTTGTTCTCAATTTTAAAAAAAAAAAGGCCAGATTGATGCAGAATTCAAAACCTATACTGAATCCTCAAATCTGGTCCAAAAGCAGCAGGCACGTGCTCCTCTAGGTAAATTAAAATAACTGATGCCCACAAAGCAAAAGGTTGTAAGAGAGCATTTTCCTCAGGTCATAATGACCAAATAGCAGTTAACAGGAACAGTGAGATCAGGTTGAGGTATGAAACACCAAAGAAATGTTTAGAGAGAACTACTCTAATACCCCCACAGAAACAGACTTGCAGGAAGAGGTGGGACACCGGTAGATGCTGGATGAGCCAGAAGAACTTTTCTTGCGTCCTTTCTACAAAAATCAGCATCAATACGTATTCGGAAAAATAAGCTTGATGCAGCTTGAAATAAGTCCTGCTTACTTAAGAGCTCAAAAAAAAAAAAAAAAAAAACACACACACACAACATGCAAAACAGAATAAAAGGGGAAAAAAGGCGCTCTCACAATTAGACCGCAAGAAAGAATGGGTAAAACTCCGAAAACAAGAACTGAAACTCTTCCCCCACTCCAAAAAGTGTTTACAGGCTGTGATACTTAAAGCTAGTATTGTGAAGTACTGACCCTTGCTTTGAGCCCTTACCCCACATTTAGAAACAATGAAAATTCGAAATTACACAGATTGAAAAAAAAATTTATTCATTATTTACAACATAGAAAATTACACTGACCCCTCATCCCCATCAAGTATACAACTACACAGAACACTCCAGTGTGACATGTACATGTGACACTGCAATAAAACACAGATGTTCAGAAGGGTTGATGAAAACTGAAGCAATTGGCACACTCCTCCATGCGGCTTCACTAAAGAAAAGGATGTGCTGTTAGTCCACGTATGAAGCATTATTTAGAGAGGAATGCTTACAGCCAGTGTGGTCAATTTAATCTACTCAAACATGTGCATGAGGTCTCATCACTGAAGTGAGCAGGCTAAAGTTTCATACTGTTCATCACATACGTTCCAGAAGAAAACTGGTGGAGACAGAGATGGTAACAAAATTATAAATTCAAAAAAAGTCGGTCACCTCAGTAGAGTACACTACTGTTTATTACTTAAAGCAAGTTAAAACTGTCTAGATTATGGGGGCTGCATCTCTTAGACTTTGAAGTATCAGTTCATCTAGTTTTGGAAAGTTCCTTCCATGGGAGCAACCATCAGCCTCATTCAAGAAGGGAAGAGAAAAAAGGAAAAAAAAAAGAAGAAAGAAATGGCAGTTTTGTTAATGTTTTACATATAAAAAAAGAAATTACAAATTTACACTTGGGGGGGCCAATGAGCAAAAAGACAGTAATAGAAAACGTCTTTTCAATGGTAGTTTTACAAAAAAAGTTTCAAAGAAATGCATGACAACATAACCAAATATATACATTCATCGAGTTTGACCAAACTCATCCTATCGGACCAGGATGATGAGATGCATACAGTCCAAGACCAAGTCCACTCCAAACAGAAGTGTTAGATTTGACCATGTGCGAATTGTTCATTACAGATGCTATGAACTCTGCATCATCTTCCTCTTCTTCAATAGCCTTTCCCTCCAGTCGTCTGGCAGGGCCTCAAAGTTAGCATTCTTTCCAGCCTTTCCTCTGCAAATGGAAGAAAATTTTAGGGTCAGTAAAACATTTTGATTAAAATGATCAGACAAATGAGGTTATAAATTAAGGAGAGCGCAAGGAACAAATTAACACCTTTTGCTAAATAAACATGAAAATATTTCAGATACACTTTCATGCATGTAACAACAAAAAAATGCACCAAAACATCTAGTTAAATAAACTATTAAACCAATTTTATCCCACCTGTGTATACACATTAAGAATCAAAACACACTTTACCAAGACATTTATAGATTTTATACACCACACACCCATACAAGATGTTAGTTTGTGACTCATTCTTCTTAAGAGCTTCTTAAACTGCAAAAATTAGCACAAATCTTACGTGGCAAGCTGTTGCTGTTTCCACTCTTCAATGCGTTTGTTGTTCAGTTGGTCTCGATCTTCATCACTAGAACTTGACTTCTCCTCTTCATCGAGCTCTCTTTGAATGCTCTGCCACTTCTTCACCAAAGAGGGCATCTTTGTCTTACTCTTTTTCATCTATAAACAAAAAACATTAAGATGCCACAACATTAAATGAGCATATACAGAGCAATTAATTGTAATTAATTGTTTAATTTAAAATATTACATTTACACTCAAGGCCACTTAAACAAAGACAGCCTTTTGTAGAAAAAATGAGGAGAATGGAAAGGGGGGGGGCCTGATGCAGTACCTTATCTTTCTTTAATTTTTTTGTTTTGTCCACAAGCATTTTCCCAGATGTCGGGTCACTTGGTGGCTGGGGTGCTGGAGGTGGAGGTTGTAAGGGTGGGGCTGGCACTGGTGGAACCAAATTTTCTGATGGCAGAGGAGGCAAGGCTGCTGCAGGCATGCCCCAATAGGCAGTTCCAACCATCACAGGTGCTGTGGGAACAATAATCATTAGAAATAATTCTTTGTTTCAGATGAAATCAGAAAAAATTGCATACGTAATGTAGGCAAAGGAGAGTTGGTTATATCGCACTAATGCTGGTGCCCGTTTCTTACCTGAGGTGACGGCAGGCTGAGTGTAAAGTATGGGACTGCTCCCAATGGTAACAGCCTTGTTTGGCTGTGCCGAGCCTGGTGCTTTCCGCTTCTGAGCTTTAGCTGTGGCTGCTTGGGAAACTGCTGCTTCACTGGCCTGTGGAAAACAAATTCTTGAATCCAAATGTACACTATAATGTACACACAAATGTACAATATAAAAGAAAATCTGATTCTAAAGGCTCAATGATTACACTTAAATGAGGCACACCTTAAATTCTTCTGTGCCTGGAGCGGGTGGCTCTGCATCCTCATCTTCCATCTCTACTTCCTCAATCTCCCCATCATCACTGAGTGGTGGGGGAGGGGGTGGGGGAGGCGATTCTGGTGGTGGTGGTGGGGGAGGAGGTAGCTCTATAGGAGGAGGGGGAGTTTCTGGAGGAAGTGGAGGTTGATGAACAGACCAGTAGGCCTGGGTTTCTGCAAATGACGTTCCTGCTAAAATGAATGAACACCACATGATTGTGACCCTTTAACACCAGTTATTCATCAAGCAAGATTAACTTACAAAACACACTCTACAAAAAAGAAGCCTACCTAGACCACTGGAAGCCTCAGAAGGCAAAGTATCAGTATTTCCCTGGACAGCTGTAGAGGGTTGAAGAGGCTTGGCATCCTCTCCTTCTTCCTCCACTACTCCTGGAAATTCCCACTGGGAGGCATTGGTCCGGTCATTCACGTAGAAGTATCGCCTGTGATCTCTAAAGGTGGAGAAACAAACACACAGCAAGGTTTTACCAACTGGGCTCTAAACTGACCTCAAGAACATGAGACCCACTGAAACTTAAGGGGAGAGGGGGGGTCTCTGATTCCCCATTAAGGGAAAGTTGAGTTGGGCTTCGCTTTAAGCCCATGGGAGGTGCCAGATTGGAGGGGGAACACTGGTGAAGAACCCACCTTATTCTCAAAAACAAACAAAAACATTACAGCAAATCCTGAAAAGTTTATTGAAGAAAAGCAGTCACACCAATACTAAAAAAACCCAGCCAAGATGCCTTCAAGACATCTTCAGCAGAGGGTAACAAAGAGCATTCATAAAATCATCAAATGGTGCATGGAAAAAGGAAACAGTAAACAAAGTAGATTGGTCTGACCTTCAGGCTCCAAGGGCAAGGCACCGTCTTCACTTTAACTGATGCTTGTGTGACACGCTGCTTCCATGTAGTCACTCAGTGTCACTCATTCTCCCATCATTTTGGGCCAGTCCTGTAAAGTTCAAAGCTCTTGCACGCGCAAGCACCTTCCTAAGAGCTAGTGAACCCTTCTGTCTGAATTGGGGGTGACTGGGCTCATCTCTCTGGGGCTCTGTTGCTGTCAGGCTGGCTCTTTACAGACGTTACACAATAACTTTGTCTTTTTCTCCTCGCTTGGTGATATTCCCCAACACTACATGAACCGGTCACATATTTGCCGAGTAGCAGAGGCAATGTAGTCAATCGTCACATGAGTAGAATGGGAATAAAAGTTTTTTTTTTCCTAGGGAGGGGGTGGCGTGATAAAGATGTGAAAGGTAAGGAGCGCGTACCTGTCCCAGTGGCAGGACCAGCCCTTGGGAGTGGCGTTAAGTTCGTAATGTTTTATGTGCTCAGCAGCTTCCTGCAACCTTCGACGAAGATAATTTCCGTTCAGAGCACCCTCTCGCCAATCCGCTATCCGCGTCTAAAGAGAAGGAGAACATCACATGAAAGTTATAGTTCACATTATACGCAGCTTCAGCAATTCTAAACATCTCTGACTTGACATAATTTGAATCTACTCTTCACTGGTTGTGCCCATAATATGACCAATTCATCAAAAAGGGTTGTCCTGCTTAAAACATATCTAGTTCAACTAAACACCAGATTTAATAAGCAAGAAAATAACTAAAATGTGCTGGACACCAGTTCCCCAGGACTAAAATTGAAAACCCAAGTGTATAGACCAGATCCACACTTGCTCAGGTTAAAGAAAATACAGTAATAATATTAAAGCATGCTCGTACCTCTGTCTGTAGCAAAAGCAGCTGAAAGTTAGAGATGGCCTTTTTGTCGATTCCCAAGAACTCCATTTTGCTGGTCAACGTATTTGCAAGCTCTCCAATCTGAAACTGATCAATAGACATTTTAGCAAAATGATTTTGTGCTTTGCACCATAATGTAAAATCTTATAACATGTTGGCATTACTTTGAGGTCTGTTGTATCCTCTTCTTGGGCTTTAGGTACAGTCTTTTCCTTCTCTTCTTTGTCCTTGTCTCCTTGCTTCTCAGCCGTTTTGGAATGTACTTGAAAAACAAAGCATATGTAATTTTAAATTAACCTATTAAGAAAGTTACAAATACTCAAATATTGCAAACAGGCCATTATTTACACTGGACTTGTAAGCACTCTCTTACCTGTATCTACATTTTCTGTTGTGTCCCATCCTGCCTTATCAGAGCCTCGGCTGTTTGAGTCAGGGCTTTGAGCACGAAGAAAAACAGTTTTCCACTTAGTTTTCTTCAAAAGACGAGAGCCCTCCTGACTGGCTTCTGAACAGGGGCTGGAACCACCAGCACTAACATCACCTTCCTCTAATGCACGAAGCTCAGCCTGCAGAGACAAAGATTGAATACTAAACAATGACTCTGCTTATTGATTTCATAGCCATAAGTATAAGTCATAAGTAAATAGGTCACCTTTTTCCTCTCTAATGCAAGCTCCAGTTCCATGGTATCCTCTTCTGGCTCCTCCTCTCCATCAGAGTTTTCTACAGAGTGGTTCCTACTGTGCTGGTTAGCATGAGAGGGGCTTTCTACATCACAAACAGCAGGGGAGCCTGAAGGCTGAGTGTCTTCCCCTTCCTTCTCCTGAGCATTGTCAGTTTTTTCCTCTACTGCCAGAACCTTCTTCCTCCATTTCTCTTCTGCCTCCTTCACCTCAGCTGGTATAAGAGGTGCAAGGAGGGAGGCGGCCACCCCTCTCCGCTCTTCCTCATTACTGGTCAAAGCCACCACACTCTCAATCACTTCCTGTGTAACACAGAATTGAGTATTACTAAGTAAATAAGACTGTGCTAGAAATAATTAGTGCATACAATTATAAAAGTATTACAGTATTATAAATGTAGTAAAAGTCAAAACATGCCTTCTTTTTTGGTTCTCTTTTAAGGACAGTAGTAGACACAGCAGGATTCTGTTCAGGATAACCCTCTGTATGATGAGCCACCCCGCTACCATTGACCGACGAGCTGTGGAATAAGAATGTGCAGTTGAAACAAAGATAGTGTGTAAGAATGTTGTATCAAATGGCAAACTCATTTTCTTTCATTAAAAGCAGGTTTCTGAAGTTGAAAAAACATATCTTGGTTTCGTCAAAAAAAGAAGACACCTCCTGTCCTTTAGTCAAATCTTACTTTTCTGTGTACTGCTGCTGAAGACTCCGCATCTGATCTGCAAGATAGTGGGGAAGCTCCCAGGCAACTTCATTAGTCTGGGTGTTCCAATAGTAGTAGCAGCCAGTGTTCTCATCCCACACCTCTTGCCAATCCCCCATCTCAAGCCCAGCTGAAACAGAACAGTAGACAATAACAGTTAATTCACTGACATTCACACACACGATCACATTAATCACATTACATCGTATAGACAAAGTGCTTTTAACACTACAGTACATGCTAACCACCACATAACCAATGACAAATTACACATGCCCTGAACAGAAAATGCATGCAACAAAAGCTCACCTCCTGCCAGAGAATACTGTGTGTTATACTGAAATTCTTGTGCAGAGCCATTCTGAACAGGGGTCTGCTGTTCTGACTTGGGTTCAGGACGTGGAGGGGTAGGTGCAGGAACACTGGGCACAGAATCTTCAGCCTGGGCTGGCTGGGTGGTGATAGCATCAATCTCCTGCGACAGAAAATCCAATGAGAAAAGGGCAAACAGACATCATACAAACCAAAGCTCTTCCATCATAATCATAAGCCGGGGGGGGGGGGGGCTGGTTAAAACGTAAAAACAATATGAACACAAGTCAACCACTGAAAAAATGAATCAAGAGAATAAAGCAAATCATACTCACAGCCATGAAACTGGCTAGGGTACTGTCAATATCTGCAGATCGATTGTGCTTTCCCTTTGCTGCAGAAGTGGTTTCAGAAGCATCTTCATCATCACTGTCCTCATAGGCACCCAGCAATGACAAGCCCTCTGCAAAACAAAGCCAAAAGAACTTGACTTTATACTACCCCAATGTCTACTATAGAAAATAAACAGCCTCTAGACTGCATTAAGTAAATGAGTAATATTATATAATTAATAAATAAGCAGCCGTTATATCTACAATATGCTTCACTCACGGGTTGCCTTCACAGCAGGAGTCTTCATTTCGATGTTTACTTCTCTATGACTGTCAGTGTTACTCTCTGGCTCCTCTGCAAGATAAAATACATATTAAAATGAAATCACAGACTTTTACTACTGAACCTCCTACAACAAAAAGTGCATTCGGATACCTCGGACATTAACGTGCACCACATATATATATACACACACACACACACACACACACCTCCAAAAAGGGTATTTGTTAAGCCATTACCTCTCTAGTTACATGCCAAAAGTGTTTTGAACAATTTGTATAATGAAAATTTGCATTTATTTTTATAAGCATGTCTTGATTACACATGCTCTTGCCTTAATCACAGCATCCACCAGGTAAAGATCACACCCCTCTTAAGCCACGAAGACATTAAGTCAGAAAATAATATTGACTAATATAAACCATTGCCTCAATTTAATAAATCGGTTTCTCAAATTAACAGCCCGTTCTCTCAATGTAATCAACTAACTGCTCTCCTAATTTAACAAACCAATATACACTTTAAAAATGTATTAGCTAAATGTATTGCACCCCCTCCCTCCTCCTTTCCCCTTCCCTGTTTCTTTTTTCTGTTGTCCATATGACTTAGCTTCGTACCCTGCAGCTGGTCTAGATCTTCACTGCCTCTGTAAAATCCTGAAGTTTGTGGTAGACACAAATACGTGGTGTTGGGGGAAATTCATTTAGCGATGTGCTTTGTCTTTAGGAGCTACAGTACACCGGAGTGTGTGGCCGTAACAAACACAGACTAAATCAGGAACAGTCTATTGTCAGTAAACTCGCTTTAATGCTAACGCTAGCTACCAGCTAGACCTGCCCAGTGACCTAATACAGTATTTCTGTGAAGCGGGTGGGAACACTGCCTGCTTAAGCAGCACATATTATTCCACAGTGTTGCTAGCTTTAAAAACATGACGTCCATCTTTCAGCATTACTGTGAAATGAAGACTAGATAAACTACCCTGACAATAACCCTAGCTAACGGTCGGCTAATGTTAGTAGCTAGCACTAGCTGGACATGTCTTTGGATTTGGATGCGGAGTTTTTGTATTTTAAGTAGCTAATATATCTAGCCAGCTAGAACCGGTGAGCGGACTAGCTCGTTTGCCCCATTGTTTAGCTAAATCCACTTATTTGCAGAGTTATTAAGCAACCGTTGAGAGCCAACACGCTTAGCTGCGACTCCGACGGGCTTGGGCGAGGCCGCGGCGCACGGAACTCTTAGTCAAGCTAACTCGGTAATGTAACATGAGGTTGGATTTCATGGGCCTGTAGAAGATGTTAAATATATAAACAAACATTTTCTTACCTTCTGACCCAGAACCCAATGCTTCTTCTCTCCCTGTTCCGGCTCCAATACGAGGTCCTGGCGGAGAAAGCTGTAAAATTGTCCGGCGGCCCGTCCCCGTCCGGGTTTTCTTTCCCATTACTAATAGTGTGATAATGGAGCCCAGCTAGCGACAAAATGATCGTCAGCCAGGTTGCGTGAAGCCAGCACCGATGCACTTAAAAAACGCCCTTTAAAGTAAAAGACCACCAAACTATATATATATATATATATATATATATATATATATATATATATATATATATATATAACACTAGTTAATTTATAATAATAATAATAATAATACTTTATTAAACAAGTGTACTCAACAAAATGTTTAATAATGTAGAAAATGGCATTTTACAACCACAACCATCATAACCTTTTGGTTTGATTTTTCTGTTTCCTGCATGCTACTATCAAGGCTTTTGGGAGGCTGTGTTAGGTCTATTTCATATCTTTTTTTAAAGTCGTCTAGTTTTAGTCTCCATAGACTTAAATCATAGACTAGAAGGTGACTAAATGTGTTCTATTAATTTCTTATTTTGTCTGTTGTAATTGCACTTTGTGTGTGTAGGAGAAAACAACATACTCCACACAGCCATTGTGAGTAATATCGTTACTACGATATAAAAGTCCTGTGTGTGCCGTGTGTTGTCTTATTTGTATGTTCCAGTTGTAGTTGGTGCTTTGTTTTTTGAGAAAAGGCTTCTAAAGCACTGTAAAAAATGTTTAGACACTTTTACACATAATAAATATGTTTACTTCACTACACTTTAAGACCACATAGAACCATATTACAATGTATGAAGGTTTTTTTTTTTTTACTTTTTAGATGCTGCTGCTTTCATACATCATTCATCATAATGTTCATTAACAATAATGCATATAAAGGAAGTAACAATATATTATATATTTATTTTTACTATTTTTAACACTTTGTGTATTCTTAAAACAAGTATACACATGTGGTCAGTGTGCACATGCGTATCACATGGAAGTGTATTAATTCCTATTGTGTTCATTGCAAATTGCAAATATGATGTTCTCATATGGCAACAAAATGCAATGTAGTCCCCAAAAATATATGAACAAATATATTTTGTTATCATTAATTAATTATGACATTTTAAGATGTTAATCCAGACAAAAACTGTAGTCTGTTCAACACTTGCTCTACCACAGACCAGGAGCAGCAAGAATGATGATAAAAACCTATTAAAGGTCTTACATCAAAATGGAGACCCAAATCTGTCACATGAAACATGAATTATTGAGGAGATGAGGTACATTGTAGGAATTTAACAATCCATCTTTGTAATGTATTATCTAATCAAGAGAATTACAGAGGTCTCATAAGAGATCTTATATCTCTTGAAATCTTGGAATTAATGAAAGCAGAAATCAAGGCAATCAAAGGAAGAGACACTCAACAACTTGCTTGTGATTTTTCTTTATTTACCACAGTGAAAGCTGATGATAATGCTTTTTTCATTGTTCCAGACAAATAATTTCAATAAACAACACTTTAATAATACCATACTGAGAGCATATTTGAATGTTAATGTTGGTGTTACCTTACCTGCAGATAATACTATGAGACATAGTGTGATTAAAGGCTGATTATACATTCCACAATTTACAGTGTTCATATTACTCGCTTTCTGGAAGCTGACCTTTCACCTCTAGGGACACCTCAGCTGCCTTTCCTTCAGATTCATCATCTTCCTCTTCAGAGCAGTCAGCCCAGCGGCCCACCCGTCTGACACCCTCCCCTACAGAGGGTGCATTAACGCAGGGGTTGTGGTCATAGATGACCAGCTTCAGTCCCCTCAGGTGGCTAAGCGTCGGAAATTGTCTTATGCGGTTTCTGTCTACATCAATTACTTCCAAATAGTGCATTTCTAGAAGCACTGGTGGAAATTCATTCAGCAAGTTTCCTGCTAGCCAGATGCTTCGTAGCTCACTTAACCTAACCAGCTCGCCAGGCAAGCTATGAAATTGATTGTAGCCCAGATGGAGGGTCTTCAGGTTGGGAAGCTTACACACAACACATGGGAACTTCGTGAAGCAGTTGGTCTCCAGCCACAGTGTCTTTAGTTCGGAGAGCTTGGCCAGCTCCTTTGGCAGCTTGTAAAGTCGATTATTCCCGAGGTAGAGGATATTGAGCTGCCGAAGGCTGCAGACAACTGAAGGCAGCTCCTCGAAGCAGTTGAAGTCCAGAGCCAGAAGCTGAAGCTTTTGTAGGCTGTGGAGCTCAGGTGGTAGACTGCTCAGGTGGTTATCACTGAGGTAAAGTTTAACAAGTTCACTGAAGGCACACGCTCTAATGGGGAAGCGGCGCAACTGACGACTGCTCAGATCCACAGTACAGTCAAGGGGCATCTCCTTCAAGTCCCCCACCAAATACTGCTGACACCGGTCTGATGGAATGAAGGCCACAGCTCCACGAACAATATTTCCCATTATTCCAGTCCACATTCATGGCCCCTTCATGAGGAGAACGGATATAGAAGAACTCATTAATAGAAATCCGAAATAGATCATCTTTTGTCATCCATAGTTAATAACTTAATTCAATTGAGCCAGTAAAAGCATCGTTAACACAAAAGCTTAGTTCTGTGTGTTTCACACCCGCATTGCACACCCACAAGTTAGAATAAAAACACTGCTTCTGTTTTGGTTTTACTCATCAGAAGTGACTATCCGCTTAAAAAAGGCTCTATTTGAAATAAAACTTATTATTGTTAGTGTTATTAATTATAGGACTAATCATTTACTTACTAAGCCGCTGAAGAGAGTCAAGGCCTATCCAGGTCCTTCTTTCATTCCATTCTATTCCATTTATTCCTCTGTAGGAAAGTGATGTTTTTTGTGCTGCTGAGACCTCTGCCTTGCTCTGAGCTTTGCCTTGCTGACTCCTGGGAGTGCCATCGATGATATCCAGCTTGCCCTCCCTCATTCATGTTGTATGACTTCCCAGGCTATGATAGGCGGAGCCGGCCAATGGCAGTGATAAGAAGTGTCCTGTGATTAAGGAATGTGTGGAGAATCTAAGCCCCTCCTATATGTGCATTTATCTAGCCTCTAACCCGCAAACTATCAAGGACCACTTAAGTGGAGCAACTCAACAATCCTATATCAGCATGCCAGAACAGCTCACAGTGTTTCTGGCATGCCACAACAGCCTGGAGTGTTTGTGGTCAGTCAGCCATAACAGTAAATTATGGGCTGATTAGCAAAGTAAAAGAGCAAAAAAGTAAAAGAAATATATTTATTTAACAGCTGAGACAGTAAACACTTGTCAGAAGTTCTCTGTGCAAGACCCCCCCCACCCCCATATAAAAGATAAGACTTCCTAACACAAAAGTAATTCATTTCTAAAGTCTATATCTATATCTGCATATATCTACAAAAGTCAGCAGGACAATGAGAACAAAAGGAAACACAAACCACATATTTTAAATTATTATTTTATTTATTCAAGGCAAAAAAGTTTCTCTGATCTCTGTCTCTCGTGTAAATACACAACTGCACCCTAAATGTAATAACTAGTTGTGCCACAGCGGCAACAGCTGCAACCAAACTTTTCAGCCACATTGAAGGGATTTGAACATGCACTGAAAGTTTAAGTCCTGCATCTCAGTAAGATTCAACTCAGGTCTTTAACAAGGCCACTCCTGTAGGATTTTCGGATAGAGAGCAGAATTCATGGTATTGACAAACTACCACCACCATGTTTGACATAATGAGGCCTACAGTTTCATAATCTGGGTTCTTTTGTCACTTTGGTCAATTTCTTTATGCAGGGGCGCTGCCAGGGATTTTGGGCCCCACGGACCCCAGGCCATACCAACCCTGAAAATGTAACATTGTGCATACAGTGGAATTCACTATGTGATGCAAGACTGATACGCTCTATAGGAACCATATTATAAGGACCATATTATACAGTTTACATTTTATTTAACCAAGGTTAATCAGCAAAACCAGCACCAGCCCAAAACTGGACCAGCATAAAACACTAATGATGGTCTGTGCTATTGTTTTGCAGCAGGATGTGGAAGACTAAATACAGTGTTTATTAATTAAGACAGTGTTTATTAATAATTGTTCTTGTATCAGTCACAGGCCCTTATAATTGTCCTATGGGGCAGTAGTTTTTTCACATAGGACTGGCTGGTGTTGGATACATGTTTTCCTCTTAAACTGACTTTTGTTTGTATGAATATTAATGAATATGGAAGTATGTATAATACGCAAACACAGAAGGAATCAGAAACGACTTTGTCCTGGCACTGTAATAGGTATATTGATATTGCCATTGGATTATAGGCATACAGAAAAAAGCAGAATTAAAACACCTCAGCCTCAAGATTATCACATGAAATGTAATATTATTATTATTTAATATTATTTGATGAATTTTACATAAACCCAGGTCTACTCATGGCAAATCAAATGCATTCTTGTTATGTTTATTGTCACAACAGGTGTCACATCTTGCGTACACTGGTGTGAAGGTATTAGAGGCACACATCAGTGCAGTATTGGATGCACAGAACACAGTACACATTAATGCACACACTACACTACAATGTGCACTATATGATCGACACTATAATGTATTGCACAAACAGTTTATTCTGTCTTTTACAACCCTGAGTAGATAGTGTATAATACACAATACAGAGATGATCAGATGGCACCTGCACTAAGACCACAGATGTCATGCTACTGAAAGAAAGCCATCAGAATTTGACTTGCTGTCATCACTCTGTAGCTGCCAGCCAGTTGGGCGTCTGTGTGGTTATGTGGCAGAGTGGAGAGCTTCTGTAAAGAGCTGATGATGTTGCTGCTCTGCCAGCAGAACTATACACTAAAGGAAGTGTGTACTGGCCGTCATACTGTTCACACAGAATTGCTGATGATTAAAAGGCTAACCTAGAGGACTACAAAATGCTTGTTAAAGTATTCACCCCCTTGGATATTTTGCTTTAATGTAATAATGTAAATGTAATAATGGTCAGTCTCTCTTTGAGAGAGGAGGAGAGAGAGAGAGAGAGAGAGAGAGAGAGAGAGAGAGAGAGAGAGAGAGAGAGAGAGAAGAGAGAGACTATGATTTGCAGACTTCAGACAGTGATTACATGTGTAGTATATGAAATAATATATCCAATATTTGCATGAGGATTTGCAAGATTTGGGTGCAGTAACTGATGACATGTTTGGTTATACTGATACCAAATGTGAAGAATCCCAATCAAATGTTTGTAGAGGGTGCATGAAAAAAAATGTACAGACACTCTGTACGAACACTGAAGCTTAAACACCACACTGCTAAAACAATTCTACATAAAGGAGTAGGAAAAACTTATTCCAGTCAATGTCAGAGACTGGTAAATGGTTATAGGTAGATGGTTATAGGAAATGTGCAATTGAGCCAAAGGAGGAAGTACCAACTATATATATATATATATATATATATATATATATATATATATATATATATATATATATATATGTATATATATATATATATATATATATATATATATATATATATATATATATATTACAAATATAAGTTAAAGGGATACAAAAAGTCATAGTAAAACACCTAGTTTGGCAAATGAATGCTTAATTGTGTTAAATTAGGTGAGCTAAAGAATAAACAAATCCCCCCGCTGGCCAGGGTGCCAGGAGAAATATGAAACCAAGCTTTGTTCTTCACATGCTCACATGATCTCGATATCCACTACTTTCCTCAATAGGAGAAATTCTTCTCACATTTTACCGTATAACAGTTTTAACGGTACAGAAACGCAGCATGTTTAAAATGAACAAGTAGGAAAATAAAATGAAATAACATACTCATTTAAAATGAATTAAAACATATAAACTTCCTAAGTGGACCTCAGTGGAAAATAAAATGTAAGAATAGAGTAGAATGCGCTCCTTTTATGGAGAAATTGGGGAAGTTGTGAAAAAAAGATATTAACAACTCTAGCTTTTGTGTTACTTTAGGCAAAATGTCCACTATTTTCTGAAAAGATAAGTATGTTCCTGGCATTACAACGAAAATGTATGAAAACAGTATGGTTAGAAAACATGCATCCAGCTAAACAGGGCATCTTGCTGGAGAATGCTGATGTTGGCCCAGGTTAACAATACACAAGAAATATCCAACAATATACTGCCATATAACGTTGTACTCGGGGGCTAAAGGGAACAGTGATGAGGATCCGTGTCTAATCTGAATAAGTCATCATTTAAACCTCTTTCAGGCCCATAATAATGTAAAACTGTGTGAGCTGCTCTAGAGGCCAGTGCAGGGTCAGGGGGTAAAGGCTGTTCACCCAGGATTCTCGGCTGCAGGATACACAGCCATCTTGGGTCTACGAGGAGAGGGGAAATTAATGCGGTTAGTGAATTTCTACATTTATTAACAAACGAAGCAGCGCTCCGCACGCCCCGGCTCAAATACAGCACGAAAACAGAGTCGTAACGTCGGATGATTTTTAACCTCGCATGTAGGTTGAGTTTGAACAAATGGAGCGATGCGTTTACACGGACTCGTACGTCTCTGTTTTTGTCCGAGCTAGCAGCGTTAGCATCAGTCTGCTATCTAAAGCTAAAGGGCTTAGAGAGATGCGGGCAGCAGCGGAGCGGGAGGCGCAGTGGCCTAATCTACACTGCCTGCAGCAGCAGCAAAGATACTTTGTTAGCTCGGTTACTAGCTAGCTAAAGGCTAGCGCTTCATCCGGTAAATAATTCAAAGAAACGCTTTGTGTGTGCCGTGAGCTGAAACGCGATCTACGGTCTAATCTGAAGCCAAGTTAACCCGCTGTGGGATCGACGAAGCCGTATTTTGTCAGTAGCCGCCGTTCAAGCCTTTTCTTCTTGGTTTACGCTTAGCAACTTTAAGCTAGCGCTAGCTCCATAGCTGCGGCTGGCTTTGTCGGCTAACATCGGTTAGCTTTAGCGGGCTAGCTGGTTTGAGCCATAGCCATCAATCGCTCTCCATTTAATTTTCTGACGTTAGCTAACTAGCAGTCTGCCCACACCGGCTTTGTAACCAGCTAATTAGCCCGGCTAAGTAACTGAAGTAATCTGGGGGACGTGCTTTAGTCAAATTCTGCCAACTTTAACGTAGTAAAATATCGTGGACTGCAAGTAAGAGCCTCTGTCTGTGCCGAAATAGTTTGCCAGCTAGCCAGCTAACGCTAACTCAATTGCAAGTCGCAGTCCGTCGGTGTATTCCGGCAGTACATCGCTCGTTACTGTAGTTTAGGTAATCTGTCGCCGTGCTTTACATTGTCGACGAGATGTTTAGCTAGTTCATAACTTTCTGTTCTCTTTCACGCATCCAGTTGCTGCTAAATATTGAGCTTGTCTGTCAGTGCCAACTGTCAAGCTAATACAAGCAGCAAATGTTTATGTAAACAATGGAAGTGATGAGCAGTGTATTCTGTCTGCATCTGGCTCGGTTTATTCTGCAGTGTCAAATAAGTGCCGGCTAGTGTTGTGAGATTTGTCTTTTGACTTTTTTTTTTTTCTTTTTTTTTTTGGCTTGTGTGGTCACATGGGTTTCATGTGCTCAGATCTTTTTCAAAACAGCCATAATAGTCCTAACATTGGCACCGAACAGCTCTGAATGCTTGTATTGACAGTATTGTGTGGCTTTACAGCCTGCTTACTGATTAAACTTGGTCCTTACCAAGTTCTGAGAAGTTACAGATTCTATAAAGTTTACATCTGGACTAATCTGCCAAAACCTTTGTGTTTTATTTTATTGTTAGTTTTATGTGGAGTTTCCATCACAAAATGCCTCCGATGTTAATGCATATCATAACCCAGTAAATGTTTCAGTGGCAGAACTAGTGCTAAACCATAGCATCAAGAAAAATTGTCATTTGGGTTCATTTTCAACCATCTGAACTGGGTGTTTTGTTTTGTTTTTTCTTTACAGGTGACGAACGGTATGTTCAGTGCTACAAGAAAGAAGTTTGAGGGGGTCGAAAGCGACTACCCAGATGAGAGCATGTACTATGGCCAGCCGTCGATGTTCCCTCATCGATCAGAGAAAGATGTAAGCTCAAAAGTTACTTGCTCTGTTTGCCAGTGCTCAAAATCAGAATGTCTCTCCAGTTACTTAAAGATTAAGATTACTAAAGACATTTTCGGAGCACAAAATGTAGGAGAACTAAAGACTTTGTACGTCTTTTAGATGCTGGCATCTCCCTCACCATCATCGTCAGGTCAATTGTCGCAGCTTGGTGCAAGTTTGTATGGTCCACAAAGTGAGTGCATTTCTCTTATTTGGCTGGTATTGCATTGCAGTTTTGTTTTAGGAAAATACTGTACAGCTTCATTTATGTTTACATCTGTGGTGCCATGTTTTCTCTAGGTGCGCTAGGCTTCTCAATAAGGGGCATGAACAACAACAACCCTCAGTTAAACCGCAGTTTAACACAAGGTACTCAGTTACCGAGCCATAACACCCCAACAACGGGCGTCCCAACAATGTCCCTCCATACTCCACCTTCGCCGAACAGGTAGGCCTGTGGTCATCCTTTCTGTCAGACCTGTATTTAACTAATGCTTCCTTTTGTGGTTGCTCTCTCTGACAACTGTGGGAATGTCCCTTATACCTGATTTAAATTTCTTTTTGCTTTGCAGGGGAATTCTACCCATGAACTCCAGGAACATGATGAATCACTCGCAGGTGGGTCAGGGCATGAGTATGAGTGGCAGGACCAACAGTATGGGCAGTTCGGGCCTTGGCAGCCCCAACCGCAGCTCCCCCAGCATCATCTGCATGCCAAAGCAGCAGCCAGCACGACAGCCCTTCACCATCAACAGGTAAAGTTTCTGTTCTTAATGGCATAACTTAAAAAATGCATGCAAATGCAGTCTAGTGCAAAACCGTCTTGATGTAGCAAAGGCTGGCATGCACTGGCATCAGTAGTAGCTTAGTGAATTTACACTAGAGACCATCAACTTGATTGCAAGTGTCTCAATTGTTTTAACTGTCAAATGATTTAAAGATTGGATTTTTTTTAAAAAAACACTAGGAAATTCAACCTATGTGATCAGGATTGTGTAGGTGTTTAGGAATGCTGATGGGTTGTGCTGTAGCCATGGCAACGTAAACAACCCCATGCCAGCAGTCTGCCTCCCCCCATTTTTTATTTTATTTTCTGTCAAAGGTTAGACTTTAAATATGTGGGGTGTCAGATCACAGAGGCGCATTTAGTTAGTAGTCACTACAGTAGATACAGTACTGTTATGTCAGCTCAAGTATAAATGGTATAAATCAATTATTTCCACTCCCTGCATGCTACTGAATGCAGTCCAGTCACTGCAGCCACATATTGCTGCTATTGTTAAGCAAACTGCTCTCCACAAGTTTAATTTATGTGGAATTATGGAACCGAGATCTTTCTTAAAGTAGGCACTGATGCAGAACTGCTGGCAGAAAACCAGTCCTAATTCTGAATGGTTTATGGGACCACTTGATGTCCTAAGTATAGGATAACTCAAATCCAACAAAAATCTTAGACATTGGAATGACAAACTGTCTTTATTTGACAGCTAATTGTTTTTGTGCAGAAGTGACCTGTGGATAAAGTTATGAACACATCAGTAATGCTTTAGCAAGGCTACCATATTAATCTGTGTGAAGCATTGCCAACAAAGATTAATCATGTGATCATATGTGTAGACCTAAACACAATGCAGTGTTAGTAGTTTTTGTTGGCCAGCCTGTGTCAATAATAACAAACATCTTCCTCAGTATGTCAGGTTTTGGAATGGGGCGAAGTCAAGGGTTTGGTATGAACTCTTTATCGAACAACATCTTCAATGGGACAGGTAAGTGAGAGATTAATTAAATTTGAGCATTGAGTGTTTAGTACATCCCCACTGTTTAGTCAGGAATTATGATTGTAGCAGTTAAATTTGAAAAAGATGGTGGGCTCAATTTGTTTTTACAGTTTGGCACTACATGCTAAATACAATTCTATTTTGGTACCCTGTTTTATAGATGGGAGTGAAAACGTGACAGGACTGGACCTCTCGGACTTCCCAGCGCTAGCAGACAGAAGTCGGAGGGAAGGAAATGGCAACCCAACACCGTTGCATAATCCCCTAACTGGAAGGGCTCCCTATGGTGAGGAATCATATTTCTCACCAGTAATAGAAAACTGACAGTTAAGTTAATGCAAGTACATTCAGATTTAAGATTAAGATTTATTTTTCTTGCATCGAACTGTTTTTAAAAGGGACTGTTAATGTTGTTGCTAAATTATGGATTATATGTATGTTTGTCTATTTATGGTGACAGTTGGGATGGTCACAAAGCCATCAACTGAGCAGTCGCAAGATTTCTCGATTCACAACGAAGACTTTCCGGCATTGCCTGGGCCGAACTACAAGGATCCAACGTTGAGCACGGACGAAAGCAAATCAGTCAGTGTTTCTTTACCTTTATTTTTTTTGTATAACAAACCTGACCAAATAATCAGTTTGTAGCAAATACTAGTGTTGAACTAACTTGGCATGTTATTTATTTTTTTGTGTATTATTACCCAGCAGAACTTGAACTCATCAGCTAAGAGCAGCTCCAGTGCAGATGGCCCCAAGTTCCCAGGTGATAAGACATCAGCACAGAACAACAACCAGCAGAAGAAGGGGATCCAGGTCTTGCCTGATGGTGAGCTTCACTGTAAATCCAAACTGCTGTATGTTGAGCATTTATTCAAACAATGACCGATTTACTTAAAGCAGAGCTTTTATTGTAACCCTGTAAGGTGCATTTGTGACATTTACATAGTGTTGTTTCTGACCGTTCATTAATCAGACTTAATTAAATAAAATTAAACACCAACTAAACCAGTTTATTTTGAAAAAAGGATCCAAAAATGAAATTACTTGGACTAAAATCTTCATTTGCTGCTACCCTGATTTCTGATGTATCTTTACTTTCTCCACAGGCAAAGTGACAAACATTCCTTCAGGAATGGTGACGGACCAGTTTGGAATGATTGGGCTCCTGGCCTTCATCCGGGCAGCCGAGACAGATCCTGGCATGGTTCACCTGGCATTGGGAAGCGACCTGACTACACTGGGACTCAATCTCAATTCACCCGAGTATGAGATCTCTCTAAGCTTTCAGAGACAGGAATACATTAACTTTTCTGTCCCTTTTTGTGATAAGTATTGGGTGTTTGAACAAGTAATCCATTGCAAAAGACTAATTGTCTGATAAACTGCAATAAGGTAACTAACTTTTTACTTCAAAATGTAACCTCACTACTTTACTCTCTAAAACGCGCACACATCTGTACTAACTGGAAAGAACAAATTAGAGGCACACGGGACCCACAGCAGCATCTTATAGTGCAGGGCTAATTTTTTTAGGGTGAGCTGAGGAACGCTTGGTAACACTTAAATAATTATAAATAGTAAGAACTCTGGTTCACGTGTTTGTTGGGAATAAATGGCCTAAAGTGAAGTTACTTCATGACAACAGTAAATGGTCTGATGACCATGGTTGCCAGAGTATTGTAGCAGACTTGTGAATAGACAAAATGTTGGATGAAATAGCCAGTGACTACCTTCCTTTAAATAACCATTTCTCTCCCTGCCTTCACTCTGAACACAGTCTGTTACACTGATTAGGGTTAGAAATGTCTGATGTTTTTAGACTACTAGTCAATAGAAACAGCTGAAACAGTTGCCTCCAAATTAAGTCTCAAGTAAGACGATGTCTACAGAGCTTTTGTTTGCCATCACGCTTACACCACTTCTTATTCTGCTCTGCTCATATTTTCAATCAGAGGTACATAAACGGCTGATGCAGGTAGCACATGCATGTAAGAAGTACGGTCCTGGACAATCTGTATAGAGAGAATTCCCAGTTTAACTCTGTTGCACAAAATGAAAATGAGTAATGCAAGTAAAATAATTCTTAATCAATCGATAACTGTAATGTGATTAAGAGAACTTGTATTACTTTAGTACAGGACAAATAAGATACTCTGTTACTGTGATGGCTGCCTCTCTCTGTCTCTGCTCTATTCCAGTAGTGTATATAGTCATTGCAGTAAGGTGACAAGTTTTTTTTTTTCCTCTTCTCCAACAGGAATCTGTATCCTAAGTTTGCATCTCCTTGGGCCTCTGCACCATGCCGACCACAGGATATTGGTTAGTATCTATTTTATTTATCAGTGTAAGCTCAACAATGTTGGCTTTGCACTTCAGTAATTGTGGTTGGGCTTCTTTTTCAGACTTCCATGTTCCCTCTGAGTACTTAACCAACATTCATATAAGGGACAAGGTATGTGACACTGGTGTGAAATTACATAATTGTAATAATTACAAAAACAAACCACCTGTGTAGGACAGAGGTCACTAATTAAATTTACATTTGAAGTTTTGTTAGTAATATTGTGCATTTGTCCCTTCAAAAACACACAGAAAAACATTAACTATTGTTATTATTTGTTTACAGCTGGCTGCAATAAAACTGGCACGTTATGGAGAGGACTTGCTGTTCTACCTCTACTACATGAATGGAGGAGACCTCTTACAGCTTCTGGCTGCTGTGGAACTGTAGGCATCACTTCATACTTTCCATGGGCATGCAGATTAGTTTAAATGACATTAATTTATATGACCTGTACTAAGCTTTCAGAATGTGGCTGCAGGGATGAAGTTGCAATTGAACAGAAAATACAAATCCCATTGATTCTGTTTAACTCGCGCAACATTTTGCGCCCGTGTTACAGCTTTAACCGAGACTGGAGGTACCATAAGGAGGAGAGGGTGTGGATTACACGAGCACCCGGCATGGAACCCACCCTGAAGACCAACACCTATGAGAGAGGGACATACTACTTCTTTGATTGTCTTAACTGGAGGAAGGTAGCTAAGGTAAAGTTGGGAACTTTTGCACAACGTAAATGTTCTTTACTGCTAACTGTACATCCAAGTGGAGAACCATTTAGAAATGTTCTACTTTTAAGAGTGCGCAGGTACCGGCCAGCATTAAGACTGTGTACCGGTGCAGAACATAAGTACCACTGTAGTAATTCCAAATCCCCTTGTCTCCTCCCATTTTAAGGAGTTTCACCTCGAATATGACAAGCTTGAGGAGCGGCCTCACGTGCCAACCACCTTCAACTACAACCCGGCCCAGCAGGCCTTCTGAAACAGAGTCGCTTAGCGTCTGTGAGCTCCAGGAGCAGACCTCAGGGCCAGCCAGCCGGCGTGCCCAACCACAACCTGGTTTTATTCCTCACCTGTCTGGACAAGGACTGTGGGAAGGGGGGGTGGGGGGTCTTCACCTTAAGAACTGAGGGGAGGGTCCCTGCCTTACAAATTATGTGCTGCCCAAAAACAACACTCAAAACACAACATTTTCACTGTTTTTAATACCCTCTTGCTTTTCTCTTTTCTTTTCTTTTTTTTCTCCTTTCATTTAGAGCACAGGTCTGTGTTTTGTTTACGCCTCAGATCAAAAGCCCATTTGGTCTCTGGCAGGAGAACTGACTTGCAGTACAACAAATACACAGTGGTAAAACCAAGACAAAAAGGCTACGTTTCGTTTTCCGAAACGTACTGTGCTAGTAAACAGGACAGACACACAAACAGATCCAATACATGTGAATACAAAAGGGCGGAAGAAAAATGCAATGTTCATTGTTGCACTATTTAGTAATAAAAGAACACAAAAATTGTTTTGTGCTTTTTTATGTGGGGAAAACAAATTACTCTTCTCCTGCTTTTGTCTGGAAGGGTACACACCCTCTTTACATCATGGATTCTCTTCCTTGTCCTTTGTTCCTCTCCTGAACATTCCTTCGATCCATCATCTTAACCCTGCATCCGATCCTATACCCGGTCAGGTTTTCTCTGCCTAACTTCAATAATTACAAAATCAGACTGTTTTAGTGACCATTGTGGAAACAGCTTGTGGACCATCCTCACCCAGGGGGCTGTGAGATTACTGAGCTACATTGTTCCAGAAGAGAAAAAAAAAACACTTTTCAGTCTTTGTTACGATTTTGTAATAAACGTGTACATTTTTTTAATTTTTTGGACATCACATTAATAAAGATATGTATGTACGAATGTGTATATAATATATATATAGATAGCTGTATCTATATATATATACATGACGTCTATTTTGGAAAAAAGGTAACTATTATCTGCTCAGCCTCATTTTTAGGAGGTGAGCGGTGGTGGCATTATGTGTTAGAAACAAATAAATGAAAACAAACAAAAAAAATCAAAACAGACAAAACGATAGTGTTAATAATGTTGAGCTGCCAGACAGGGCTTCACGTTTGTTACCCTGTGCACTTAAGACCAAGATGAATAAAACAAAACAAAAAAAACAAGGAAGGCCTGACGTTCTCAAACCAAGGACATTCATACCCAGAAACGATGAAGGTGGAGACATTTCAGTTGCAGCTGTTTGAATAGAAGCATTTCATAGGAAAAAGGAAAACCGGTACACCGCTAACGAAAGTCTGACCAGTCTTGTATTTTCTGATCACATTTAAAGCTTCTTTCTTTTCTTTGTAATAAAGCAGAATGGCTTTCCTGAACCAGTGTTTGTCTCTCTGTGGGAGGGGACTGAGGAGCAACATGTTAAAGAGCTGGCTGGGAGGAAGACTGAGAGGACGTTTCTGCAGTAGGACAGAATGAAGTAGACAAAACAAAGTGGTGCGTTCACTGGGTCACATGAATATGAGATTTGTCAGAATGCTCACACCTTAATGGAAACAGCTGAGCTTGGTACCAGAGCTTCATTACTTTGCAATTCCTCTGAACCAAACCAAGTCTTAATTAATGGTGTGTGTGGTGTGGTGTATTCTTTGACCAGTGGGTAATAGTTGAAGAACACAGACACTGCAAGCCAGTACTCATATTTAAGAAATATTTTTAATAATGTCATTATGGTATTACTCATAATGGCCAACTGTACACAATTGATTTTTTACAAAAGGTGAAAAGTGTACAGAAGAGCATGAAGAATCAACATTCAACTGGAATGTTTCTGAAACTACAAATTCATCATGTGCATCACTGTCTGAATACTGCATATTAAGGCTTGTGCAATGAGATGTTGCCTCTTCCACACAGTGCTTCTGAATTCCTTCACATCTTAAGCCACATTCATGATTTATACATGCTGATTTGATTTTGAGGGAAGAAAAAAAAATCCCAAAACGGCACCCACTTTTAAATGGTTTAGGCAGCGGTTAGGTGGGTTATCTCAGAACATCAGTTTGCTACATCTCAAACATCCACTTGTTTTTGTTGTGTATTTTTTTTAGTTTAGTGAAGACAGTTAATTTACTTGACCAGGTGTAGAGTGCTACTGCAGAACCACACCTTGAAGACGATCCAGGACCAGTTATTCTATCAAGTTCAATCACATGAATGAAAGACATCCACTTAGATTAATTAATGGAATTAAGGTGATTATTAATCAAAATAGAATTAGTTAATGTTGTTCTACCTTTTACTACCTTTGACTTTAGGGGCAAAGTATTACACCATATTAAAATATTTCCTTAAATGGGAGTGGTTAACAAAATAATGCCATCTCTCACTGACCAGTAACAGTTGCCAAACTTGCACACTTGGCATGTGTAGTAGGAGTGGTTGTTCAATCCAAATATAGCAGAGGGAAAACAATGTGTAGTGGCAGTGCCCTGGCTTTCTAAAAGCAGGCCACAAAGCAGATCATAAACAACAGTCAGTTCTGCTCAAATTAAGTGCATGAGATGTAACAAGTGTTCCATTACTTTCTCACTGTTCCTTCATGGTTGAAAAATGGATGCCATTATTTACCCCAACGTATTACAAGACTCTGTTACCATCTGAAATATGGTAACCTATACCTCCCTCTGGGTAAGCTTTTATTTACAGTCTAATATCTCTGGCAAGAGCTGTTCCTCAGTTTCACTTGGCGCTGGAGTCAGTGGGGACTGCAGACTCGGAGGAAACCGCATCCGCTTTAGCAACATCCTCTGAAAGATAAAAATCAGCATTTAAATCAACATCAGGATACAATATATAATATTAAACTTTGGGCATTTCTTCTGGTGGTAGGCATATCTGGTGGTAGGCATACAAACTATCTTCTCAGACCTTCACCCCTTATACAAACACACTCTGCATGCACGCACGCACTTACTGGAACTGTGAAAAATAGCTCAGTCACACTGCACCCACCAAGACTTCTCCCCACTCACACTACACTGGAATTCACATCATATCCAATGTCTATATGTAAAATATTTTATTTTGTATATATTTAATACATATATTTTTTATATGTAGGATCAATGCACCCATGTTATTTTTTTTTGTTTTTTACACACAAGCGACCATACACATGATTTATCATCATATTTTAGGTGAGAAATATTACTGCAGTTATTTTTCACAAAGATTGAAGGGGAAGGGATGTTCAACTCAAGCTTGGTGGTCTTGTTGATCATTTGGAATGACCAGCACACAAACCTAAGCAGGTTTTAAGAAAAGTCTGTCATTTTAGTTTATGCTAATGCTGTCTGCTGTTGTACAATGGCCAAGAGTAAGACCTGGTGTCTAGGTCATACACACATGGCTTCAAACAGCTAAAGACAGAGAGCTAAGATGGTTGAAAAAAGAATACATGTGCAATACACATATTATCAAAAGATTGCACAGTTATATTATTTGCACAGGTTCAGAGATATTTAAGATCATTTATTGTGTCTCCGTCAAACATCAATGAACCCACCCCTGTCTTTCTTTTCCTGGATTTCTTCGGCTGCAGTCTTATCAGCCCTGAAGAAGATCCGTGCACTGCTCAGAGAAAAGTACAGCAGCTCGAACTCCTGCCAGAAGACAAAAAGACATTTAGTACCAGTCAGCAGTGCAAAGAAATCCCTGAACATGGCCATCCCATGTTTTTTCTATGATGAGACAAGGAGCATTTAGAGCCTCAAAGCCTACCTGCAGATAGATGTCCAGTCTCTTCTGAGTTAAGTTCATGGTTTGCATGAGCTTCTCATCTTGGCTGGTGGCCTGAACATTCTGCTCTTTTACCACTGCATTCATCTCCTTCAAGTACTTCTCTCGAACTGCCTGGAACCAGTGCAACGAGTCAAACTCTTGATACTGGTCCAGCAGCTTTAAAATGTAGGCAACACCTTAGGAGAACACAGGAAAATAGGGGAGAGGAGGTGTTCATCAGAGAATAACAAGTACCGAAATGTACGAGATGCATACGTGATTGCAAAATTTGGGATCCTTACCCATGGCAAAGCCATCATCTGTAAAGGCTGCACCATTTTTGTTTTTTTTGTTCAGCTTCTCCTTGCAGCTTATAGAGTGCTCCACAAAATTCACTGTCTGGAATTTGGAAGAGGAGGGAACATGGGAAAAATGTAACATATACTGCATATTAAAAACATTACAAGCAGAGGTGCATCAAGATGCCAGCTTACCAAAGGAGGAACGATCATGTAGAAGTTCCTTAAGTGCATATTTTTCAGACTGCGGAACTCTGGGGCAAACACACCCACAAGCATTTTGAAATACTCAGTCCCCTCTGCTGAGTTACTTGTCAGGTCGCTGAGGACAGAGTCTAGGAGGCTGAAATGAAGGGGGCAACATTTTCTTGAGTGCTCTTTTAACCTTTGACAAACATTGTAAACTTTATTCTCAGAAATGAGGCCTTAAGTAAGGAATTTTGCTAAGTATAATTATTTCCACAGAATGATAGAAAAAGTGATGCCGTGCTTCGGTACCTGGCTGACTTCTGGGTCTCATCAGAGAGACCCTCCTCCTTCACCAACTCCTCAAAGTTTACAATGTCCTCCAGATCAGGAACAAACCTAAAACCGTCAGGATTGCACATTATATACTCAAACCCAAACGCAGGAGTACAAACGCTGATCTGGGATCAGTCTAAGGCCTTTACGCAACTGTGTGAACAGACAGAAGCTGATCTTTCACAAAGACATCTTAAATAACAGAGCTAAATTATTTAATGTATGTTTATGTTAAGCTGAATTTTATATAAATAGAAATGGGCGAGAGCATCTTGGGCTTAGGACACCAACCTAATAGCACTACTGCAACAGTGCAGGCCTCCAGAGCGAATCATTCGCACATACCCCATTGCGTTACCTAAGAGAAAAGAGACATGGAAGCAAGGGACAGATCAGCATGAAAAATAACGATACACAAGTACACACTGTAATTCCAGTCACAGTAGCATTTGTTAAATGGCAGTATGTAGAAAATGCCTTACCAATCTGGCTGATGAGCTGTCTGAACTGGTCCAGGTAGCTCTGACCATCTGGAGTGATGCCTAGTTTCCTGATGCCCCGGTTGAATTTTTCGGCCCTCTCGAAGGGGTACTATAAACATTCAATTAAAATAAAAACAGAAAACAGATCATGCACTATCCAAATAGAAACACTAATCTAAAAATCTACAAAACATACACAGCTAGTTATTTTTCTACCTTCTGATCTGACTGGTCTTTAGTCTCTCTGAAGAAGCGGATATCCTTGATGAGCCTGGACTTGATGTGCTCGTCGTACATAAACTGGCTGAAGATGTAAAACTTCTTCCGGAGGAACTGATAAGTGAAGTTTACCTGAAATTGCATGTGACTTGGTCAAGGTACTGCCAGATTTGACAGCCTATCACATCAAGAAAACTAGCCAGGGTAAATAAAACACCCAACATGTAGCAGAACTGTACATACAGTAGTGTTCATGATGCCAGTTCCATGAGTGCGTATCGAGTTTGCAATGTGCCGGATATTGATGGTGTTCAAGTGCTTGTTGTTGCTGGTCCTCTCAATGAAGATCTACAAAATGAAATGCTCATAAACACCAGCAACTAACATGATCAATCAACAAATGACTGAGAACAAATGATTTCAAGCATGAGACTCACCTGATTGTTCAGATTGTAGAGATAACGCGAGACAAATACGTGGATGTTCCTCATAATCTCCAACACATCCAGCCCCTAATTGATATCAATTTGACTACATTTGACTATCAATTCGAAACATAACTCGCCACACTTTTACATTGGTCACTAATGTGAAACACACATTTTCAATTTTTCAATTTTCAACACACATTTTCCATACCTGTTCCAAAGTCTGGCTGGGGAGATGGGCCTCAGTCATGACTAGACCATAGCGCTGCGTAGCTAGGTTTCTCATCTCACTGTACGTGGCCCAGTCATGGAGAGCCACTGTTGTGAGGTTGTAAAATGTCTTGTCCAGGTAGTGAGTTACGTAGGCTACATGAGGAACAACAACAGTCGTTTCTTACTTTATACAAACAAAAAAAACAGCATGCTTGGGATTTATTAAGGTGTTAGGAACAGCCCTCATTTCAACTTGCCTTTGATGTCAATGAAGCGATTGAAGAAGCGGATAGGCTTGAGAGAAAAGAAGTGAGCAAGGTCCTTCATGCCTACTTTAAATGGATTCCGGTCATCCAGCTTCAGGTGTGTGTGCACAGAGAGACGCAGATCCTTCTCTATCTCCTTACACAGCTTGTCCAACAAATGCTAATTAAAGGAAGAGACATTGTCACAAAGCAGCTTTACTCAATTGGTAATCAGTAAGAGGACAAGAAACCAACAAGACATAAAGACCCCAGGTGAGCAAGGCAAAGGAGACAGTGACAAGGAAAAACTCCCTCAGAGCTGGAGGAAGAAACCTTGGGAGAAACCAAGACAATGGGGAAGTCATCCTGCTCTGATCATAACTATTTATAAATTACTGATAAAAGTCACCGAACCACTGTTCTAATGCTCAGGTGTGCAACAATCATAATATCATAATAATCATAATATAGTATAACTTAATCTAATTATAGTAGAGATGGTAAGATTAATGAAAGTAATGATGATTGACGGTGGTAATAAAAATAGTGGCAGATAATTTTTTTTTATCCCCGCCCCCCAATCAGTGTCATCTAAGGCTGACAATTGCTCATGTAAACCTCAATACTCAACAAAACAACATAATCTTGGTAAAACAGGCCATAATTAGTTGCTGGTTCGCACAATGAATTTTTTTTTAAAAATATCCTACTTCTTATAATAACAAATCCAGAAATATCTATTTATATGCATTTTATTTATATGCATTATGCCTATATTGTAATTTTATAAGTGCTGTCAACATTGTCAATGTTTTTTTTAATCTTCCCTAGTTCAGCTTTTTTAATCTTTGAAAGGCTATGCATGCCTCAATTTCAAGTTTCAAACGTTTTTATTTTTTTTTGCTTGTCTAATTTAAAAAGCTTATTTGATTACTTACTTATTTGTTTGCTCTATTAATCTTAATAACGACAGATGAGTGAGTACTCGTATAATTAAAAATGATTGCCCTAGTATGAGCCTTCAGTCTAAATTAAGAACTATTATTTCTTTATTTAATCAGTTTCGATTTCTGTCACTGCTCTCAAAGTCCTGTAGCTGTGTTCTTTCTCACCTCATTGAAGACGTCCATGATCTCTTTGTCATAGCACTCCAGCAGCTGCTCACAGGACTCCATGTGTTTGGCGTGCAACATAGTGGGCACACTGTCTCTGAGAGCACTGAACATATACTGGAGGACAGAGAGTTACTCTGAGTGACCGAAAGCAGAACTTATCAGATTGTGAAATTTCTGTTCCTATAGCTTAAACAACTCAACTTCACATAGAACAGAATCTCTGTAAACTTACATGAATCCTTGCTGCATCCACAGCATTTTCATACACATCATCCAGGTAAATGGGAAAGATTGCTCGGTGCCAGTAGAGAAAGCTGCAATCACACTGTATTTTGACCCTGGGGAAGAAAAAAGATCACATCTTACTTCTACTGTCAGGAAAACTGACCACATATATTTTATTTACCATCGGAGTCTCACCTCTCTCTTAATTCACTGATCAGGTCCAGCTTCTTAAGGACAAGTTGTAAAGGTAAAAGCTCCTCATCCTTGAAGGTTTTCTGTGAAACAAATTATGGAAATGCCACACCCTTGTAGGCAGTAGGCTGCAGTAGCTTTTCAATGAATTCTGGCTTCTTCTGTATCAGTACTCTGTACAGCAGAAAGGCCAGCACAAGGCTTCACCATCCAAAGGCAGTCTATGACTTCTCTTAACTTGCTCCATTCAAAACTGGCTTATGCCCATATGTGAACCCCATGCCCAAGCAATCCTGTAATCTTACCATCTGAGTTCCCACACTGAGCGCTAGAGACACCACCAGTCTTCTCTCTCTCGTGCTCGGCCCGTTCAGTGTGTTCTCAGCCAGAACCAGTGCTGACAGCACATCCAGTCTCTGCTCACTGTACTTCTTATCAGAGATCACTCTTTTCTACAGGAGAACAGAGAGTTACCTTTACTATTTTTTATCTTCTGGTTTATCTGCCTTCTGTGTTGCCACAGTTTGGTGTTTTTGTAGTTCTATACATGAACGTTTTTTTAGAGAAATAAATAATAAAACACTAATAAAACAGTAATGTGGTGGGCATACAATGCCTTCCAAATGTTTAGGATAGTTTGTATATATGATCATATGACACCTCATATGAAATCTTTGTCTTTGGACATTTGATCATCATTTTAACAATATTTAGAGATTCAGGTAAAATAACATAACAAATAAAAATTTTAAGAATATAATAGAAAAAAGACATCCCCACAATTATTACTATTAAAGATCTTTTTCAACCCCTTCCCAGACTCCTATGCATCCACAACCTTCTTTGGCTCCTTGGCACCTATTTCTTTTTTCACATGACCATTTACAGCATTTTTTTATTTTTGTATATAAAAATAAAATATAAGTCGTCTACAATAAAGATAAAATTGCAGAAGTGAAGAATATACTGTCTGGATCCTCCAAGGTCTCAAATACTGAGATTTACAATGAGCAGTACATTTAATTGAAGCTCTAAAAAGTCAATTAAAGCACTATTAGTAAGTTACTATGAGTGAATGCTGAATAAAGATTAGGTCATCAATCCATTCATTCAAGATTTGTTTCAACCACTTCCTCATATGACCCTATACCAGAAAACTAAACATAACCTCATCTCCTTTTCGTTTGACCAATTTCACAACACAGTCTCATCTTCTTGTTGCTGCTGCTGATAAAAGATTTGTAGGATAGCCATCATGATGCTTACAATGGTAGATGTTTTGAGGGTCTTAATTCAAAGTACTTTTTCCATCCACATTATCATTATCTCCACGCTGGCTGATGCCTACCGGCTCCAAACTCAGATAACAAAGACAAAAGCCTTTACCTTAGCTGTAGAAATGGAGGACAGGGCCTGTGAGTGCAGCTGCTGAGTGATGTGCGACACGGAGTCTGCAACTACTAGGGAGCGCCGGTGAAATGTGTGCTCTACTGCCTAAAAAAAGAAAAAGAAAGTGACAGTAGGTAGACTGAATATGACCAGTCTGTCATAAGAGTAATTCAAATAACTACACATCTGTGGACAGTCAACCAGAAAACTGTACTTTCCCCACCAAGCATATTCTTTAATAAACCTAAAGGTTTGGACTCAGGACACAGTAATTGGGCTTTCAGGACCAGCCCTTAGAATTCATTGCAGAAGGCTGTTCCCATGCAGGTTAGCTCTGTGATAGAACAAAAGCAAACTTTACCTTTAGTAGTTCCACCAAACGACACAGGGCCTTCACAGAGGTTTTGGTCATGGGTCTCTGCATGGACATGTACAGGTTCATGGTGGTTTTAATGATGGTGCTGATGCTGTAGGCATACAGGATCCCCTACAGGAAAGACACACACAATGTCCAAGTCTGTAACCCTTCTGTATCCCTACCATTTTGCTGGCTACATGCCAGACAATACAACAATGGTGCTGTTTACCTGAACAAAGACGTTGCACCTGTTGCTCAGGTCCTCTGCGAGCTTGTCAGGCCTCTGCTCCTTAGATAAGATAGCTTCCATCTTCATCATCCAGGAGGTCACAAACACGTAATAAGACTGCACATCCCTGCAGAAACAGACACCCAAATAGTGTCACAGACTGATGATGGCTTTTAAGGATCAAAAGATGCAAGTTGCAAGCATAAGCCATACAGGAGGCATGCTGATGACTGTACATTTAGGTTCAAACCAACTTGTCAAAGGTTTCTGCAGAGTTGTCATCACACAAAAACACCTTCTTAACTTTCAATGAAAGTCAATATAAAAGGATTTTGTTAAGCCATTTTGGAGCATTTCTATCGGCCCATGCTTCAAATGTTTATGATGAGATGTAAAGAACAACTGATAGGCTTAAATTATGTCAAAAATGGAGCTACAAGGTTTTTGCATGGCAGCAATGGTGTATACATCTGTTTTTGCAGAAGCCTACAACTCACTTAGTTAGTGATTGTGCCTTTTGTTGCAAAAATGTATCTCTGCTGGTACGAATGGACTGGAGACTCTTTTTATCCATCAGTTTTGCTGCTGCTGGGACTTTATTAATCAAAAAGGTGTCAGGAAACCAGATTATGTTGGCCGAGAGTGTCACTGCAGGGACCTGGAAAATAAAAGAAAAAAATTGTATCATATTCAAGGGCACGTTATGTGCACATTACAGTGAACTAAGCCAAATTAGGATATTTTTAACTCCTGGTGCATCTACCAAAAAGTATGACCATAACACAAATCAAGAAAAATACTGAATGATAAAACTCAAAAAAGGCAATGCAGATATTAGTTTCAAGTAAAATGTATACAAAAATGTATGAAATGCTTCAAAAGGTATAAAACCATCAGACTCGGGTAGGTAAACAAACCTTTTTGCACACATCCAAAAGTGACTTATAAAGCTTCTTGTCAACAGTTCGAAAGATGTGGAAATGCAAGACAAAGAGGCCACAGACCCCTGCATATTTATCTCTCTGGTCAATCTCAGCAGGTTCCCCTGTGAACACAAATACTCAGGAATTAAACAAGACCCTACTGACAAATTTGGGTAAGGTATTTAATATATCAATATGTCTGTTCAAATTAATATTAGACAATCATTATTTGGTCATTAGATCAATTAAAAACAAGCAGCTACCCACCAAGCTTTGACTCCACATTGGTAAAGATAGTGCGGATGTTGTGGGCAAACTCCTCAGCAAAGGCGCTGTTTTTAGAGACAGACACCCCCTCCCCAGGATTATCAAACCTCTGATCTACACAAGCCTATCAGAAACAGAAACAATATTAAGGCTTACACATCTACAAGCCCACGTGATACCCCTATGCTGCTGTATGTTTTTATGCAGCTGCTAGTCATATTACAAAATCACAAAAATGACTGAATACTAGCAATGTGTACTGGGGATTTAACAGTTGCGTTGGAGACTGGCTAAGCCCCTGTCAAAGCTAGGAAGTACAGTTCAGATCCACATGAACGCATACAAGAGCTTAGCAATTCTCTCTGCCAAGGCAGAATTACAGTCCTGTGATCTGCAGCTGAGTCTTGTGACCTACAGCCTTTTACAGATTTTTAATTCAGCCCTGCAAGAAAGACAAAGGCTGTCCCAATTTATGTTAAACAAAATCTTTTTGTATATCTTGTAGTCTTCTCTTTTGTCTTATGGTACATAAAAGGGCCTCACATTGTTCTTCGATTCAAAACCTCTCTGTAATACCATTCTTTGCTTAGTAGGGAACAAAGTATTGTGCCTGAAAATTCCCCAAGAACCCATAATTACTGAAAGAGTTGCCATATTAACCTGAAAGATCATGCTGTCCAGCAGCTGTCCCTCCAGCTTCAGCAATAGCTTCTCAAATGGCTTCAACTTCTCTTCCGGAATAGCAAACTTAGACGGGTTATGGTGGACAGACTTAAGTAATCTGTGAAGTCAAAACATGTGTTTATTCCCTTGATCACATTAAATCAGAGTGCAGTAGGAGACTGTTCTTCTAAATGCATTTAGGGTAAGGCTGGGGTTCACCTTTTGTACATCTTCCAGTGGTCTCTCAAAGTGGCATGGTTCTCCATGATCTCATCCAAAGTGATGAGCACCACCAGCAGCTCACCCAGGTGCTCATATACTGTCTGCATCATACCAATCAAATTATTCACATGCCAAAACACAGCTTTAAAATGTTTAATATAAGAACATACAGACATACATAATTCATTAACTGTACCTGAAAATGTACTCCAGTGGACTCAATGATTTTTGTGGCAGTTCTGAAACGAAGGACAATAAAAACAAAATCATAAACCACCATCCAGAATAGAAAAAGAAGGATCACAGAATATCACAGTGAATAAAATACAACAAACGCATCACAGTACTAAAGACCTCACTTGTTGCTGCTGTACAAGGCAGCCAGCTGATGCACCACGTTTACCACAACCTCAAAGCAACGCGACACAAAGCAAGACAGCTCCTGTGTAGTGTGAAAATGAGAGACAGAGAGGGAGAGAGAGAGAGAGAGAGTTCACTCAGTATAAAACTGGCTGGTAAAGCATGCAACTAACATGTGCTGATGTAATACACGCTAAACCACAAAAGACAATCCACCTGCAGGAAGGAGATGAAGCGACCCATTTGCACTTGGCACTCGCCCTCAACCACACTGGTGTCAGAAACTGCCAATCAGAAACAACGTTCAGCAAGGCTCAAAGAAGATACCATCCGTGAATGAGCAAAACTTTGGACCATAGCATGCAATGCATTATGTGCTGCTAAGTAAACAACAATTTCTTGGTCAACACACTTATCACAAAACAGCAGTTACTGAATCCTATAAGAGATGTTTTAAAGGATAAGACAGAATCAAAGATGACTACCTCCTTCACCGTAGTACAGCAAACCATTGTAGAACTTTGTCTCAGCCTAAACAGGGGAGAAGATCACCTTATTAAACTGTTTCTAACATACAAAGATACAGAGAAACTCTTATATTGCTTCATATTCGACTTTGAGTATGCTATTGAATTTTATATAGAATTTATGTAAAACTGACCCTAGCATTGCCACATACCTCATATTTCAGCTTCTTAACTTCACTGCAGAGAGCCGCATAAACTGTAATGACTTTATTGAGAACCTGAATAATGAACAGCAACAAACAACATCATTTAAATTTAAAAGGTATTACATGACATCAAGTCTGTTACAGTAAACACAGCCAACTAGCCTATCTGACCCCTGATAAACACATACTTTATGCAGTTTGAGATACTTTTGAAAGATTTTCGTTTAAAGTGGTCAGAAATGGTGAACTATTCTGTATCCACTGGTGACTCACCTTGTTTTCTGTCTTAATCAACTCCAAAAGTGAGGACTGTTCATAGGGAATTAGCTGTAATGAGAAAATAAAAAGGGACAGAATAACTTCTGTGTCTCTAAAAGCAGGTAAAGAAAAAGAACCATCAATGCCCTTTAACATCACCAGGTTAACCAAATTATATCGCACCTTCAGAGCTATTGGATCCAGAGTAAAATCCCAAACATCTCCAATGGAGTCATCCAGGGCTTCCTCAATAGCTTTGAGCTGAGATGTATAGTCCTCCAAGAACTTTGTGTAGTTTTTCAGCTGCACTTCGGTATGAATTTCTACAACATAAACATGGGTCACAGCTCATAATTCAACATTACAGGTCAACAGCACTGCAATACGGCAATCAGCAGAAGTAGAGGGAAGGTAAAATGGCAAAAATACAGTAACACAGATCACACCACAATTTTTATTTTGTCTTCAGACTGATAATTTGGAACAAAAAGACATGGAGACCTCAATGTGGTGTACATGCCCAGCATTACTAAAACATGTTATGCTATATAAACCAAACAAAATACTGACAAACCCCCTTAACTTAAAGATCTGACCTATTGTTCATAGGACTGAGTTCAATAAAAATAAAAAGTTTGTATTACAATATTAATATTAATAATAATATTAAAAAACACACATTTATAAGGCATATAGTATAATTCTTCATAGTTAACATTTTTAAAGCATTTCATATACTGTGAAGCACAAACCTCAGTTAGAAAGGACTAATTATGTTGTATTTATAATTAAACAAATAGTGGGACAGCGTTCTGGTGAAATCCACAATATAACACCATATTGCATACACCTCTAGAGTGTATCTACAGTTTTTTTTTTTTTTTTTTTTTACATGAAATAAAACTAAGAAAGGAACCCATGGCATTTCCAAATCAGAACATGGGTGGGGAAAACTTACAGGTGGTGCCTCATTAACCATGCAAGTGCATTACTGCCCATTTAGTGCTTAAACGCAGATTGTCAACATTAGCAAGCGATACATTGGCAAATACAAATATATGGAAGAGTGCAGGAACGTCAATCACAAATATCACGGTGAACAGATGTGATCATCCACATGCACTACAGTAGCGTGGCTAGAAAAGTCAACGCACTCTCTGCTCCTCGCTGTCAGTTATGGTCATATGACTAAGCGGGGCGAGCAAGTGGGTAACGGGGCTAACAGGATAGGGTAGCTAGAGCTAGCAACGTTAGTGCACTGCAAGATCATTAAGCACGAAACTGTCTTTGAACTGGGCTGTTGATCACTGGATCGATATGCTAATTTCACAGCAAACCACCAGATCTAATTCACCCGATCACGGGACGTTAGCTCACAGCAACGACGGCATTAACTATCTATCTATCCAGCTACATCTCACAGTAATGAAAACAATATTTCATGTCTGCTGACCTCCTGACTTCACAACAAGGCAGACTGATCATTCAAGACAGACTGATCATTCAAGCTAAGGCTTGGCAAGCGCGCCTGATCATCTGACCAAAACACAGCCAGGCTGCTAGCCTGGTCGCTAACCCCCGACTGCTAACTGTTAACGTTTGATCGATATTTCAGCTGGACGAGCGGCTGAAGCTACTGACTACTAGCCTAAACAGAGACGGCACTTACTCTGAGAGCCATCGTCGAAGCGATCAAACTCCCAGTCGGCTGAGATCGACTCCCCCGCCATCCTGCTAAGCGAGCTAGCGCGGAGATGGTCGCTAGCAGACAGCTGCCCTCCGCAGGATAGAGAGAAAGTAGCTAGCTAAGAGAGAAGCGGTGTGAACAGGGAACTGCCTCCGCTTCTCAGCTCTCTGGTCCCATGATTTGCTGAAGAACTTGAATTTCCGGCGTGGAGCTCGCAGGGAATTTTAAAGTAAAAGCTGGATGGAGAGGACTTTCCCAAAAAAAAAAAAACATTTGATAGCGTTGATTAGTTGGACAAACCCTAAAACAGCTCATTAACCCTCAGACTGCTGAGCACTCCCTGTTTGCAAAAGCCTACAAACATTAAGAGAAAGGGGTAAAGCCATGGACGCCAGCCACGATTGCAGCATGACATCCATAACGTTATCACGACGTTGAAATGTAATTATTGAGAAGAAAATAACTATGATAAGAGGCTGTGACTACGAGCGAAAGTAAGGAGCTGCTGTGAAAGAATTACTCCGGGACCCCGTACAGATCCAATCCGGTCCGAATAGGGTTTAGTGCCAAAGTGTCCAAAAGTAACCATAACATTTTCAACATTTTCGCAAGAAATACTGGTACTGTAATACTTTTTGGTGCCATGAAAATGCTTCAATCTTTTGCTTGTAGACTGTATATAATACAAATGGCCGTTTTAAGATCCTGGAGTTCAGTCGCTGGCAACCCAAGGGCAGATACCAGGGCATGTATACCCTGGAGGCGGGGGAGGGCTTCTGATATTTGCCCTGACATGAGATTTTTGCTGGACCTGGCAACCCTGGGGAGGACGTCCACGCTGAGCTCTCTGTGTCCACCAAGTGGCTTAGTCGTGGAAAAACACTCGATCTATACCATAATTATCTCTCACTCTCTCACTCACTCTCTCACTCACTCTCTCTCTCTGTCTGGTGTCTGTCTGAGGTGTTCATCATATTCAGTATTTCTGCCAGGCTGCTCAGCTGCGGGACATGGACACACGGTTGCCATGAAGGTATTTGTGGAGTATTTCTTTTTTAATCTGATTTTGTGTTCATGTACTTTCTGATGTTATACGTTAGAGAGAAGAAGAGCTGTAGTCTTTACAAACAGTTGTAAGTCAGATTCCTTTCTGACATACCAAACTCCAGGAAACTTGAGTCAGCATGGAGGTTCTTACTCCACACTGTCCCGTTGTTGTCAGGAACAGCAGAAGGCTGGTGGAGTGGCACGAGGAGTGGGAAGGGAGTTATCTTTTTTAGCTGGGTCTAAGTGGTTAAACAATGATAATAATAATAATAATAATAATAATAATAATAATAATAATTTATTATTATTATTATTATTATTATTAAATTAAAATGATCTGTAGTGGTTTTACACTATATATATATATATATATATATATATATATATATATATATATATATACATACATACATATGATTAGATGATAACTGCGTGATGTAGAGGACATGTACTGGACTGAGGAAATCCTTGTATGTATTTAATATGTTTGTCTAATATTTGCCTACTTGAAGAATACAAGATACATTTTAGTTTAAAGTCTAAAATTATGCAAATATTTTGACTCCATATTTCTCTGTTAAATACATACTAGCATATGTGGCATTAGGGCATCTTTGAAATACTGTAATTACGTTAGAGTGACTCCTTTTGCCGCCAACTGTAATTTTTAACAGTGTTGTTTATGTCTTGTTGTAAAGACATGATCTCAGGTTCACTTTGTGACTTGTTTGCTGTTATGGACTGAAGGCTCAGGACGGTGAATGAAAATAAGTGAACAAGCATAAGCTACTCAGTAATTTGCAGAAAGTAATGGACTGCTACTGGTTGTGACCTGCTTTGTCTGAAAGTATAACCTCTCTCTCTCTCTCTCTCTCTCTCTCTCTCTCTCTCTTTTTCTCTCTCTCACTTTAGGATGGATGCTGATCTTCACAAAAATGATTCAAAAGTGTTATAGTAAAACTATTCAGCATTAATTACCACTCGTCTTATTATAACAAAGATTTTTAAACACAGCACTTGATCATTTCAATGACAGAAAATTTGGCTAAACTTCTTTTAACTGACACAAGATTTTTTCACAAAATGCTTCACTGAAAACACATTAGGGACATACATACTTCACAAAGTTTTATGAAGACCATGGATTCACGTGCTGACCCTGAGCAGCAGGAGGGAAACCTGGAATTAACTGAATTAGAGGAATTAGAGGCCAGAAATGTTGAACGAGAGATTCTTCCTTCACTGTGTGATGGAAGACCTGATGCATCCCAAGGTCTCACCCAGAGCATCACTGGTCACATAGCCAAGGAGTTGACCGAGTCGGATCCCTTGCTTTCTAATGGCCGCGTGTGGACATCAACTGCTTCTGGCACTGCTCCACAGCAGTGTGCGGAACAGCGGCCAGTCTGTGTTCAGGCAATGCCGAATGAATCGGTGTGTTCCATGGTGCTCCAGATCCTGGTTCCATTCTTCCTGGCAGGTTTAGGGACTGTAATGGCTGGCATGCTGCTGGATGTCGTGCAGGTAAGTAGGCTGCGGAGGGAGGAAAAACAGATTCAAATTTGAATGATCATTTCTGTCAGTAACAGATCTCTCTCTCTCTCTGTTGGCGATACAGCACTGGAGTGTGTTTCAGAGAATAACAGAGATCTTCATCCTGGTGCCAGCTTTACTTGGCCTGAAAGGGAACCTGGAGATGACCCTGGCATCCAGACTCTCTACAGCGGTGAGTATGTGACTGCCTAATACCACTGTGCCAATTTCTTTAGCTCTTTCTCCTCTCTCATTCTGTCTTGCTGCCACCTTAGAACCACAGGACACTTCTGTTCATCTGGCAAAAAATGTGAAGTGTAAACTCTATTCACTAAATGTTTCATTGAAACCACTTTCTGTTGCCTCATTGAGGGTCCTGACATGTTGCATATTAATTGTATTCTTTATCCTTTGTCACATGAGTCTGGTTGCAGTGTGAAACCTAGTGCTGTGCTGTGAGGAAAACAGCACTTGTGGTTAAGCTTAAAGATCATTCCTGTTCCAGTGAGCAGTGTTAAGGCATCATAGGATTTTCTAGCCACACTTGTTACAGAATGTGAATTGAAAGGATCAAACTAGTCAAAATGAATTTACAAAGCAACAAATAATTAAATTAGTGAATAAATGGGATTATGGATATCCAATGAAACATATCAGTTGTCATTTACATTTTTCATTAGCATTATAGTAAAAGCACAATAAATACACAATGACTGGTTTCCATACATCATTTTCATAATAATAGTACTATTTTATTTTTATAACTATTTGAAACAAAATGCCTTATTTATTTATTTTTTTTACATATTTACTCTTTATTGTTGTAACAATTTGGCAGCTGTATTATTTCCTACATTTTCTAAAACAGATGCATAATTTTTGCAGGTGAATATTGGCAAAATGAATTCCCCAAGAGAGAAGTGGAACTTGATCATTGGAAATCTTGCTCTCAAGCAGGTAAACATAAGTATGGGTGTGGCGGTACTTGCGGTTCGGTTTACACCACGGTTTGGACCAAGCCAAAAACAAGAAATTTGAAGCCAGTGACTGTGTCTCTCAGATGTAAAGCAACCACAGGTCTAGAGCCTCTGCTGCTACAGCCCATCTAATTTCTCTCCTCTAAACTGTCCTTCCAACTCCAGTGTCTAATTACAAAAGTTAGTTGTCTCAAAATCTAACAAAAGTTAGATTTCCCTCTGGAATCAGTTTTTAATCATTATTGTGGTGGGTTTATACTTAAGAATAAAATGATTGACAGCCTTGTCTGGTAGAGACCGACAGGACCTGAATTGCGCCCTTACTATTCATTACGTGAAGTAGCTAGAGTTAGTAAAAAAATTAACTCAATGAAGGTGGTCTGAGACACGGTCGGTCTGGGAAAAAACTAATGTATAGTTCGTCTGAGGTAGCTGCTACAGCCCATAGTCATTTAAGCAGTTAAATGTAAATGCTAGCATGTTGGTTTCCACCTACACTCTCTATATATGGCAGCCGAAGGGAAAGATGAGGAGGGAGCATTTACATTTGGAAAATGACTGTATTTACCCTTACTGTGCGTACCGTGTTGTCGGTGCAACTGTGTGCACTGAATCTTGATGTCCATACCATGGTGGTTCGGTACAAATACGCATACCTTTACACCTCTAATAGCTAGTAAAGGTTCTGCTATGTGCTTACAGTGTTTCCCAACCCAGTTCTTTCTGTCCACTAGACAGTCCAAATGTGTGCTCTGTTGCATTTCCCAACACAGTTCAATCAGGCTATTATGAACACTGATTAGCTGGTACAGGGATAGTCGTGAGAAACCGATTAAGAATCCGGATCAGTATCTATTTTATTCGCCAAAGATTTGATAAGGACTCCTAGCACTATGCTGAGAAAGCCTGTCTTCATATATACTGTGAATACTATTTGGTGAATAGACCCATCCTCCTACCCCTACATTATGCCTCTGCCTTAATGCCTATGTGTTCCCTCAGGTTCAGGCTACAGGTTTGGGCTTCCTTGCCGCCCTGGCAGCCTCTGCGCTTGGATGGGTTCTGGATAAGAGACTCATCATGAACTATGCAGCACTGCTATGCTGCAGTAGTGTGGTGACGGCATTCACAGCATCATTATTACAAGGAAAGGACACAATATTTGCAATAAACACTGTAAAATAAGTTCATCCGGTAATGATATGGTCTTCAGTGATATCATTCCTCTACAAATTCCCCCAGAAACTGTTACTGCAAGCTGGGTGAACTCTTTAATGCCTTCATGACTTCTATTATTGCTAAGTTTGTGGGTGCCAGTCATGAGATATTTCCAAGCAAGATGACGTAGGACTTGTGATCTTGTGCATGCAAAACAAATTTTCATGTGGTTGCAGTCAGATCACTCTGTTTGAGTTGTGAAGATTGTTATATTTGATGCAATAATGTGCTTGTTAGTGGATAAGGGCCGCTTACCTGACTATCATTTGTTTCCCACAGGTATCATTATGGTGGGAGTAATTATTGGCTCAAAGAGGACAGGAATCAACCCAGATAACATAGCAACACCAATTGCAGCCAGTTTTGGTGACCTCATCACTCTAGGACTGCTTGCTGTCATCAGTCAAGGGTTTTTTAATTGTATTGGTAAGAGGAGAAAGAACATTGTAAAGATTTGTTTTACATTGTAATTGAATGTACTTATAATCCTCCCATCTCTTTTTTTGTCTCTTTCTCTGTAGAGCTCTGCCCCTATGTTGCCTATGTGGTGTGTGTTCTCTTTCTATGCCTGACTCCAGTCTGGGTTATAATTTCATTCCGCCACACAGAGAGCCGCAGGCTGCTGTATTGTGGTTGGGAGCCCATAATCACAGCCATGGTTATCAGCAGGTCAGTGAGTACTAACCTGTGAAAAACAATTACGGTTTATTTACACATTACTTTGGGGTGGTTCTTAATGTATCACATCTCAGTAAACATACGCACAAATTGTTAATATACTTATTCTCAAAAGTTTGCTGTTCACATTGTGTTTGTTGTGTTCAAGTTAAGAAAGTAGTGCAGTGCTAATTTAAGAAAGCTACATTGTACTGGGATGTCTGTAGGTTCACTGTTGTCTTCAACAAGTGGAATAATCATGTTTAAACATTTGCCCTTTTTTATGTCCTCAGCCTGGGTGGACTCATTTTGGACAGAGCCATGACTGATCCAAACTTAATGGGACTAGTGGTTTACACACCTGTTATTAATGGTCAGTGAAGACATCAGCATTTAAATGTCTCAGGGCCCATTTTCCAGACAAGGAGGCCTAGTCTTAGACTGAATTGCAGTGCCAATAGTGAATCATCATTGAACATGCTTTTTAGTCTAAGCTTAGGCTAAATCTGGGTGTGGGAAACTGGCCCTCAATGTTTTTAATTCACTGTTATTGAATTCAGTATTTCACTTGACTATCCCTTTGACTTGGGAGTGGTTATTTTGGTTCACATGATTTTGAGGAGATTATGCATCAGTAGACTTGACCAGATATTGGTGTCTTCCATGGCTTTGCCAGACAGTAAACACTATGAAGGCACATTGGTGTTTTCTTCTCTTAATGGTCTTTGACATATCTGTGCTAATGCCATTGGTCTGTTTATTTGCATAATTAAATACATTTACTACTGTGTTTGCCTGGTCTAATATGTTTGTTACTGCATCTAATGTTTATGTTATTGGTCTGATGTTAATGTTTGCCTCCAGTGTTTTTGTTTTGGCACAATTAAAGGTATCATGAAAAGCACTTGACAGATGTGCTCATCCAAAGTGATTTATAATCATGTTGTATTAAATGTGAATTTCAACATTTTATTTACTTTTAAGGTGTTGGTGGTAACTTGGTGGCTATTCAGTCCAGTCGAATAGCAACCTACCTGCATTTTAACTGTTCCTTGGGGAAACTGCCTGGGGACACCAACGGCTGTTACTGTCCGTTCCGCACCTTTTATGGCAAAGGTAAAAAAAAAAAAAAAAAAAGTTCTTCAACTATTTTAACTTCATCAGTCCACTGGACTTGTTACCAAAATGCAACAAGCTTGTTTAGATGTTTTTTTTTGTGGATTTTGTGGTGAGGATGCAGCAAAGCTTTTTTCTGAAGAAAAAAGTTCTTCCATTAGGTCATATTTGTGCAGTCGTCTTTTGCAGTCAAACTGGAGTTTTGATGTGCCTTTCTAGCAATGCTACAAGCAGTCAATGAAGGTCTCTGGTCCTGTCACACTGTTCCTGTTCCTGCTATTTCTTAACTACGTTATAAACTGAGGAATTGACTACTTTAAAAAGATACTACCTTCTTGTAGCCTTCTCCTGACTTGTGGGCATCAGTTATTTCAATTTATTGTTGGGACACAGCTCAAAGAGTCAGAGTATTTATAAAGCTTTGAAATTGACATAACTTGGCCTTTCCTAACAATAACAAGCCATAGCCCTAACAAGATAATTAAGACTTGAGACTTGGTAAAAGTGAAATAGAAATTTCAATCTCTTGGGGTGCCCAAACTTTAGCATTGTGCTGTTTTCTTCTTTCTACTGTATAATTGTACAAAATAAAAACAATACACTACACATCATTAACTCTATCTTCTACTTACTCAACTATTCGCAGTACCATTTTGGTCAGCAATTTTGACCAAGGGTGCCTGAACCTTGGCATGCCCCTGTATTTTAACCCAGCCAAAGACCGATGGGAGATTTTAGGCATGTGTTAGACAGTTCTCTCTATCACCATCATCAACATGCTAATTGAGAGAATAACCTTTGGAAGAATGACGGTCAGTCCCTCCGATACCATTTGTAATATTTCTTCCAAAGCTCATTGATATTTTTTTGGGGGGCCCTGCAATACAAATCTGAACACATGGTGGTGATAGTGGATCACTCTGTGAAGCTTCATCCTGTTAGAATGAGATCATGATAACAGGAACTTCAGCCAACAGCTTTTTATTGTACTGCATGGCAGATTGTACTGGTATTTCAGTCATTTTAATTCATTTGTATTTTAACACAACTCCATTATGAGTAACTAGAATTGGTTTCCGGTAGCTAATTGTTCATGTCTTGCTCTTCATATCACTTATACATTATTGGAGACCCATGTCTGTAGATCTAAATGGTATTGTGCATTGGCAGGTCCAAACAAAAGGACTGCTCAAGTGCTGCTGTTACTGGCTATCCCAGGCCATGTTCTCTTTCTGTACATCATTCATCTAATGCAAGGTGGCCACACAAACCCAAAAGCAATCTTCATCGCTCTTTACTTGGCAGCAGCTTTTACACAGGTTTGAAAAAAAATTCTTCCACATAATAATATTCATCATTGCTTCATTGTGGAGTGGAATTATAATCATCATCATCCTTCTGATTCACATTTATGTTCCTTTAGGTGTTTTTGCTGCTGTGCATTGCTGATTGGATGGTCCACTGCTTGTGGAGATATGGCCGTGACCCGGACAGCTTTTCTATTCCCTATCTGACAGCTTTGGGAGATTTGCTGGGCACTGGCCTGTTGACTTTGTGTTTTCGCCTGCTCCAGGTCATCAGTGATAAGGATGAACATTTGGGTGACTAAGAGACACCTCATACTATCAAGTGAGAAAGTGAATAAAGTGATTCTGATTCTGAAGAATTACTTAAGATTGTTTTTAGCACTTTTGTCTTACACTGTGCCAACTATTAGGAAAAAAATATATGATAAATGATAAAAAATTATTTAAAAAATATTTATACAGAAATCATGCAGTTGAATTGAATCTAAAATACTTCCCTTTAGTTGTCAGCTTGAAGGAAGAAGCTTTGATATTTTACTATACATTAGATTACATAGGTATCTCCAAGCTTGAGCAGTTGGTGGTGGAGCCTGAATCTGAAACTGCTTGCTAGGCTAGTTCGTTAATTAAAGAGGCTTGGTTAGATTTTCTTCCTGATCTTGAAAATGTCTGATGCTGAATTTTGTGGTTCTGATGACTCTTCCATAAAGGTTATTTAGGGCAGGTAGAACAGTGCACCACCACTGCAGAGTTAAACTGCGGTTTTGATTTGTCTTTCTAGCAAACGTCCTTCTGAAAGTTTTTTTGGTCTTTCAGACCTACACTTAAAATTGAACTATTCCTGTTAACTGTCATTGTAGAGATGGGTCTATTGTATCTAAACTGTTTTCTTATTTTAATGTATAATAAAAATAACCTTTATTTTATTAAGTTCTATGTTCTGTTTTTCTTTTTCTAACTGTACCAATTTCCCAAATTGCAAAATTTGGTCATGTTTCTTATTCAACTTCATCATCTTTCTTATTCCATCACTTAGCATACTCATTTGGTCCTATCAGACAGATGTCAGTGCTTTTTCGTCTCTATTTTGTTCAATCAGCTAATAAGCTCTTAAAGGAATGATGCATAAAATAATCTACCTTTGATGTTCAATGAAAGGCAGAATACAAACTTTATTTCCCCATAAAGTTTTTAAAGGATATAAAGACTAAGGCACTATGCAGTGTACTGTGTTAGCCTGAGACAGCCAGCCAAAGCAGTCTAATCCCCCTGGTTCTGTTTGTGTCTTATATACTGTCCTTATCTCCCTTATCAGGAAGCTGTGACTCATTTTTTGCACATATTTTTTTACCATACAATGTGCTTATTTAGACCTGCTTATCTCCAAGGCGAGGGTCCTTACCTTGTCCAGGCCCTTTCTAGGTCCGCTTATGTCTAGACCAAAAGTACCGTTCTTTTTTTAAATAAGGAGTGCTGACACCCACAAACTGAGGATAGCTGTTGACTGCCAAGATGTTCACATCTCCTTCACCCCATCTCATGGCCCCCTCTTGGTGAGAGGCCTCTTTCCTAGCATTACTATCTTTATAGGTTTGAGGAAGGCCAGCTGTCTCATGCTAAGGGTTGATGTTATTATACAGTTGGTACACTGTTTTGTGACATATAGTGAGCACATAAACTGTCACAGATTGTTTTATTTGATGTAAATAATCTAACTTGATATTTGGGTCTCTTTGTTCTTGCAGTCTTGTGAGTGTTCTAACCTTTTTAAAGTCATCAACAGAATGTGAAAGAAACTGGCAAAAAACGGTGGAAAACAAATCACTGACCCCGACCCCATCGTCCAGAGGTACAGCCAGCTATCAAAACTGTACATGTATGGGCTGAGAAAGCCAGCATAACGTTACAGGACCGTTTTAATAGTACCAAATAGGGCCTGTTTGCACAGGAAGCAAATTTGAAAGAATATGCCTTATCAGTCTTAGGCTCTATAAACTTTGGCACTGGGAATGCACTCAGTACATACAATTCACACAATAAAAGCATTTCCCAAAAAAGTTGTGAATAAATAACAAGGTCAGGCTCTGATAAGGAGCCGAGATGCTGCTTTCAGATCGGGAGACAGACAGGCTTATTCAGCAGCTTGAAGAAACCTTAAAGAGGCCAAGCGCAGATACAAACAACTCATTGAGCACTTTGAAAAACACCCTGCTGGCTAGTGATGATTCCAGCCTACTTGTGTTGTCTGGTTTGATGTGCAGCTTCTAAGCTTCTAACACCAAGGAACAGACACTGGTCTTACAACATCATCAGATAAGAACCACCCTGCAGAGAGTGGGTGCCAATAAAGCAGTGGGTCCAGACAGATTTTCCAGATGGAAAAACTTCATAAGGAATGGACCAATAGGAATGGTCCAAAGTGATTTTGAATAAAAGCTCTTTACATTGACATTTTTTTGTATGACTATGTTCCTCCTCTCATTACAGAAAGCTGCGGTCCCTGTAGTAGCAGAAAAGAGGACAAAGGTGTCATGTTTTCTAAAGTTTTGGAGTTTTAATTATTGTATTGTGCAGGTACCTTGTGTTTCTCAGAAAGCAGGGTGAATTGTCAGACTTGTATTGATGTATTTTCCCCAGAGAACTTAAGTTACACTTTAGAGTTAATTTACAAAACCGCTAAAGCAGTCCCAACATGCTTTAGGACCTCCACAAACACTGGTCCCTAAGACATCTGTCAAACACCTCAAAAACTACTGACCAGTTGCACTTATAGTGCAACTTATAGTCATGCAATGCTTTGAGATATGGTTTCCTACATCAACTCTTGCAATGCAGAGGGTCTGGATGTTTACTTTTTTACCAAATGAAAAATAAAAGGATTTTGTTTAACATTTCAGATAAAATATTCTAAAAATGACTAAAGTTTAAAAGTTTATTGTTGAAATAAATGATGAAAAGAAAATTCAAATAGATACACAGTCACAGACCTAAAAAATTGTCCTAATTCCCCACCCTTGCCATACAGCACTTTTGTTCCTAGGTCATTTTGTGCTGTATTCAAGTGGTGTTGGAAACTGGGAAATACCATTTGTACCACTTGTAAATTGCACTTGAACAGCCAATGAAGTCATATATTCGAATATAGTCGTATACAGTTACATATATTCCCTTGACCTATCTGTAGAATTGACACAGTGGACCAAAGGATCCTCCTGTCTATCCTTGCCGGCCTTGGAATCACTGGCTCTGCATTGCGATGGTTTGCATCGTACCTACAGGGACTCATACCAGGTAACATGGCAGGGGGGACATGTCCGCTCCTTGTAGTCTTTCCACTGACGTTCCACAAGGCTCTGTGCTTGGTCCTCTTCTTTTCTCACTCTACACTAGCTTGCTAAAGTGATATCCTCTCATGGATTTTCTTACCACTGTTACGCTGATGACACCCAACTCCTTTCTTTCCCACCGTCTGACGCACAGGTTTCTACCCGCATCTCAGCATGTCTTGCTGATGTCTCTTCTTGGATGGTGGGTCACCACCTTAAACTCAACCCCAGCAAGACAGAGCTGCTGTACATCCCGGGAACTGCTGGACTTCAAAACAATCTTGCCATCTCCTTTGAGAACTCACTGGTCACTCCATTTACAAAAGCTCCAAGCCTTGGTGTAGTTATGAATGATCAGTTATCGTCCTCAAGTCATGTTGCAAATCTAACTCGGTCATGAAGATTTCTCCTGTACAACATCCGGAGAATTTGACCCTTCCTCTCTAGAGAGGGTGTAGTATATTTATTAGCTATGCAGATGTTCATAGGCCTGAACGAATGGAATGGAGTTGAGGGTTAAAATAGCGAGTCCCATGGGTTAGACTTGAAAAAGGAGAGCGGGATCCATTCCCGGGCCTGAACTGATAAACTGTACATGAACTGAACAAACATAGTATGTTGTTTAGATTGGACATAGTTTCTGGTGTACGTGACAGGAATGTTAAGGGATCCAGCTGTGTCTGCAGCAGGTAGACCCCATAAGCAATGGTGGGGGCTGATTTATATCCCTTATGGATGAAATGCAGACATCCTGCATATGGGAACAGTACAACAACATATGATGTGTAGTAGGGTATAAAACATGAGGTGTTCCTTTGTCTGGGAGAGAGAGCAGAGGGGCACCCTGAATTGGCGGACTCTCTTAACACTGTACTTTTGATTGTAATAAAATGTTTCAGTGGGCACAAGTCTCCTTTTCAAGAGAAGTCCCCTGAAGAACACCACAAGGCCACCCAGGTGCTTGTTCAGTCTCTCGTCACTCTCGTCGTCTGGCTGGTCTCCCTTTGCACATCATCAGGCCCCTGCAACTTATCCAGAATGCAGTGGCACGGATAGTCTTCAACGCTTCTAAGTTCAGTCATGTCACTCCACTGCTGTGTTCTCTTCACTGGCTTCTTGTAGCTGCTGCCCGCATACAAAGCCTAGAATGGACCAGCCAGCCCCTCCGTACTTGATGGCAATGGTCAAGAGCCAATCCGCCCTTTAAGCTTCAAGTATGGCTCGGCTTGACCCGCCATCCCTTAGAATCCATGGAAGACAAGCATCCAGGCTTTTTTCTGTCCTGGCACCAAAGTGGTGGAACGAACTTCCCCTGGTTGTCCGAACAGCAGAAGCGCTCACTGTCTTCAAAACGCAGACTGAAGACCCACCTCTTCCGTGAGTACTATGGTCTCCATATTGACTTGTGTTTGGTAGTGTCTAAGCTCAGAGTTATCTTTGAATTTCTAGTCTATGCAAGTCTATTTTTAGTTTCTACGGTTTTTTTTTTACATCTCCCTCCTGTTCATACAGAAACATGTAACATTTTCAATCAACAGGTCAAAGAGAAATTAGTATGTTAGAATTATATACTCTCCATATATATTTCTCAAAAGATGCACAGAGTTGAAAAAAAGGGAAACAGACAAACTTAAAACCTAAAAAGGGAACAGACAAACTGCTGAAATAAGCTTTCTGGGAAACCACACTGCACCCACACAACCCACCGTGAACTCTACAAAGCTGGAGCCTACAAGTACCATGTATATATATATATATATATATATATATATAATATAGAATAAATAATAAACCTTTAATGAAAGCAATAAACTGAAAATACATTTCTTTAACCATAAGTTATTGTACCACTACACTTAATTAACACCATTCTCCCTCACAAACTGGTAGCAGACTGGGGAGCATTCAACCTGGACCATTTGGACTTGTCTGACAGACCACAGAGTCAATTTCAATGTCAATTTCTCTTCATCCATCACCCATAAGGGAGTTCCTTGTGAGCAATTAATCACATCAATAAGCTGTACAAAGCCAGCCTACTAAAAGAGCACAACTCATATTTTATCTGTATTAAAACGATAAAGATTGTGAAGTTCATCAACGTCCACATAAACAAACACCTGACATCGTCTCCTAACACATCATACATGATATCGAGGACACAACATGGTCTGTACTTCTTGAGGAAGCTAAAAAAGCATCTGTCTCAGAGAGTAAGGATCCACATTGCATTGCATGGTCATTGCAGATCATTGAGACTGACCTCTGTGAAGAACCTTCTTTGCTCTATTTTAGTGGACATTTTTAGACAGTGTGTGTATGCTAGGTGTGAAGCTGCAGTTTCTGATAAGAGGCCTCAACAGTCTGCTCAGTGCACAAGGTCTATTGGGGCACCCATCTGTAACCGTAAACTGTTCCTCTTTTCAGAGGCTGACCTTCATACCTCATGATTCGCCATAAAAACAAAACACAACCGTAAAGGACTGTCAAACCTGTTGTGGTAAACTCTTTAGCTGCTCTTTATTTGAAATTGGGTATAAACATTGAAATGTTAACTGAAACGTGAGGAACATAGCATTAGAAGCTCCAAATGTCTACCCTTGGTTTGGCGAGTAACAAAGTATAAGTACTATGTAACTGTGTTTAAGTACTCTCTGTGTTTAAGTACTCTCTGAGTCTGTGTTTGTTTTAAGACCCTACTACACGTCATATGTTGTTGTACTGGTCCCATATGTAAAATCAAGTCAAGTCAATGTCTAACCCATAAGGGCTGAAAATCAGCCCCCACTGTTGCTTAACATACATAGTACACATGACAACACAGCTGGATCCACTTAGCATCTCTGTTACTTATATTGGAATGTGTGTCCAATCTAAACAACCTCCTATAGTTGTACAGCTCATGTGCAGTTTTACCAAGTTAGGCCTGGGAATGGACTTCGCTCTCCTTTACCAAGTCTAGCCCATAAACCTCACCATATTATTCCTCAACTTCATACCATTCCATCAGGTCTATAAACAGCCGCATAGCTAATGAATATACTTCACCTGTTATATAAAAGTGGCAGAAGAATCAATCACAGGTGTGTAGTCGAGGCTGCTTTGAGGAACATAAAACTGAATTTAAAAGCCTAGTAAAACTATGATGGTTAATCTTCTAATTTTCTCTGTGGCTTTGACAGAGGCGAACATTTCACCAGGTTTCTGGATAAACTGGATCTTTCCCACCAGTGAAGCCAGTAAATGTCTGGAAACAGCCTTTTCGTCAATTACTGCTCCATCACTCCACTGCTCTTGCTCCAAGATTAGTTCTAGGGGTGGGTGGTGAGGCAGCAAGTCCCCCTTCTGTCAGAGCGTGGGAGGGGTCTGCTCAGAGTTACTTTAGTGTGAGAGAGAGAGAGAATGACTGCTGAACAAAAGACGACAGCACACGAGAGGAGAAACTGCGGGTAGCTGTTGTTTATTCGAAGCACGGTAAGTTGCGTGGTTTTTGCACTGTGCGCCAAATAGGCTTTTTAGGAACAGTTTGAGGAAGCTCGTCTGAACCACGTTTAGCCCACAGAGCTACAAGCTGCAGGAAGGTTAGCCCTGTTGTCGGAAGCCTCAGACGGTAACAGAGAACAACTAGTTGTTTTGTAGCACATGTAGTCGTTTTTTGTGACTGTGAGGCATTTCAACTCCATTTTTTTAAAAACACAAACTGTTTTTGTCGACCTTAGTGGACTTGAGAACATTTCTGCGTCGAATAAACGCCAGTTTCTGACAGAGGAAAAGTCGGTGGCAAATTATTTGCCAAAGCTCAGAGAATAATATTGTGGTGGAGGTGGTGATGCTGATGGTGAATTCATATCACAAAAAAACCCGAGGCAGATAAACACCAAAAACCTAGTTTTGGTATTTTCTTCAGATTTCTGAATATGCATAAATCCAGATTGGCATAAACAGTTTATATAGATCGTATTATATATATCGTATAGACCCAGTAAAAACACACATCCACAATATAAACAATAGTGTAAACAAATGTAATCAGTACAGTCAGGGGTCTAGCTCAGTTTTATATATATATATATATATATATATATATATATATATATATATATATATATATATATATACACACACTGTGTGCAGAATTATTAGGCAAATGAGTATTTTGATCACATCATCCTTTTTATACATGTTGTCCTACTCCAAGCTCTATAGGCTTGAAAGCCAACTAGCAATCAAGTAAATCAGGTGATGTGCATCTCTGTAATGAGAAGGGGTGTGGTCTAATGACATCAACACCCTATATAAGGTGTGCTTAATTATTAGGCAACTTCCTTTCCTTTGGCAGAATGGGTCAGAAGAGAGATTTGATGGACTCTGAAAAGTCAAAAATTGTGAGATGTCAGCAGTCTTGAAATTGGCAAACTTTTGAAGCGTGATCACCGAACAACCAAGCGTTTCATGGCAAATAGCCAACCGGGTCGCAAGAAACGTGTTGAAAAAAAAAAGGCGCAAAATAACTGCCCATGAATTGAGGAAAATCAAGCGTGAAGCTGCCAAGATGCCATTTGCCACCAGTTTTGCCATATTTCAGAGCTGCAACGTTGCTGGAGTATCAAAAAGCACAAGGTGTGCAATACTCAGGGACATGGCCAAGGTAAGGAAGGCTGAAAAACCACCACCTTTGAACAAGAAACATAAGATAAAACGTCAAGACTGGGCCAAGAAATATCTTAAGACTGATTTTTCTAAGGTTTTATGGACTGATGAAATGCGAGTGACTCTTGATGGGCCAGATGGATGGGCCCGAGGCTGGATCAGTAAAGGGCAGAGAGCTCCACTCCGACTCAGACGCCAGCAAGGTGGAGGTAGGGTACTGGTATGGGCTGGTATCATCAAAGATGAACTTGTGGGACCTTTTTGGGTTGAGGATGGAGTGAAGCTCAACTCCCAGACCTACTGCCAGTTCCTGCAAGACACCTTCTTCAAGCATAGAGAACCTGTGGTCCCTCATAAAATGTTAGATCTACAGGGGAAAACAGTACACCTCTCTGAATAGTGTCTGGGAGGCTGTGGTGTCTGCTGCACGCAATGTTGATCGTAAACAGATCAAGCAACTGACAGAATCTATGGATGGAAGGCTTTTAAGTGTCATCGGAAAGAAAGGTGGCTATATTGGTCACTGATTTTGTTCTGGTTTTGTTTTTGAATGTCAGAAAATTTTATTTCTAAATGTTGTGTTTATTGGTTTACCTGAGATGGGTATATATTTGTTTTTTATTAAGTTGCCTAATAATTCTGCACAGTAATAGTTACCTGCACAAACAGATATCCTCCTAAGATCTCCAAATCTAAAAAAACCCACTCCAACTTCCAAAAATATTAAGCTTTGATATTTATGAGTCTTTTGGGTTGATTGAGGAAAGTAGTTGTTGTTCAATTATAAAAAGAATCCTCTCAAATACAACTTGCCTAATAATTCTGCACACACTGTGTATATATATGTGTGTGTGTGTGTATATATATATGTGTGTGTGTGTATATGTACATACATACACTCTTTTGCTTTTGGGTATATCTAATAATTAAATAAGCGTTATCTAATTAGTTAGTTAGACATGCTGGACTCTGTATTGTTTGTGCTGTGTCTCATCCAGAGCTCTGGTGCAACTTATTTGCCTGTCTGGTCCAAGTCCAAATACTGTTTAAAACACTTCTTTTTTTCTTTTAATTCCCACCGGTGCGTGCTGACTCTCTCGCAGCAGCAAGTCGAGGGTTAAGTAGATTGTAGTAGCCTCGGTTCATCTCCAGGGCAAACAGGTCTGAGCTCTGGTACTGTAACTCAATGGTGTAATCTAGGGTTGCCAACTGCTTCGTAAAAATGCAGTCGCCCTGTTCCGCTACCCAAACAGAGCAGGTGCTTCTCATTGTTTCTGAGACAATTCTCACCACCAATCAGTAGCGCTGTCAGCGTTTGCTAGACAGCAGTGGCAGTCTCGGAGCTCAGTCTGCTGCTCCACAGAGAAGATTACAGGTATACTGAGAGGAATAGGAAATTATCACCAATGGCTATAATGCATTAGAGACACTGCAGACGTTATTGGTGTGATTTCTGAGAAACTGATTCTAGAAGGTGACAGCTGTGTGTGTGTGTGTGTGTGTGTGTGCGTGTGTGCGCATGCGCGCATGCGGTTATCTCAGGAAGTACCTTTAGCAGCTTTCTTTTTTGGGAAGTGAAGCTTTTTCAGTACAAAACCAGACTTTCACAACTCTTGCACTGAACTGTTGTCAGTTAAAAATCAAAGAATCACCACCAACGTGAAGCAACACTCTGTAGCACTGTTCGAACAGTCGCCGCTTTATTTAACAACAACTTCTCCTTTCATACATTAAGCATGCGTGTGAACATCCTCCTGTCGCGGGTGTTCCTTCCTCCTTCCTTCTTCTCTGCTCATAAAGGCTCTTGTTTTTGACTGTGTTTTCTGTTTTTCACAACTACAGTGCTTTTTGCGTTATTCTGCATACGTGCCAGACAGACTGTCTGCTATGTGGCTTAACTCCTAAGCGTACACAGAACAGACATATAAGAAATTACTATATGTAGAATAAGATATGGCTATATCACTATTTTACATACCATTCCCTCCCTCTTTTATCCTTTAGGAAAACCCTAGGCTACATCATTCAAACTTATTTCTGCAAAGCTTTCTGAGTCTTCATTGCTGTAGTTTAAAGAAGCGGGAAAGGGGATTAGGTCCAGATGATCCAGATCGGGATGTCCAGCGACAGCTTATGAACATGAACTTATGAACTGGCCAGAGTAACCAGTGAGCATGTATCAGTCCAATTCACAGGTGATTCAGGTAAACTTCGCTCTCCTGCAATGCCAGTACACATTGGTACGGCTATAGGGCTGCCGGTGCAAAATATTGGGATAAATGGGTAGTAAAAAGAGGGAAAACATTGCCAGGTATTGACACTATTATATCCCAGGGTAGACGGCTACCGTACCTTTGATGTCTTTATCTTCTTGCCATATCCGTTTCCAGTTTTCAAAGCATAATTTGGGTCGGCAGTGGGAGGAGAAGTAAGCTCCGGAGCAATGTTTGTCCCTGTGTATTTGTGTGAGTACTGAAGTCATATAACCATTCTTTCTGGTGACTATGTGCATGAATAGGCGTGTTGCATCAGGGAACCCCTGAACAGGCACCGACGCTACCATATTTTTCAGCTCTTGGAATGCAGTTTCTGCCTGTGGAGTCCACACTATCCGATCATGTGCTGCCATACGGCGACCTTATATTAATGAGGATGGGGGGCTTCCATAACAGAATAATTGGATGTCCATTGTCAACAGTAGGAAGTCATACCTAGGAATGCCAAACCTAGACATCCACACCTTTAGTACTCCAGGCTCGGCCTTCAGAACTCAACACGTGATCGAGATATGTGACCTGAGATCAGGCCAATTGAATCTTGGATTTGTTGATCTCATGGTCTCGCTGCGCTGGAAAAGTCAAGAAGTTTTAGAATGCGTCCCTGAAGCTCATCAGCTCCGCTGCTTCAGCTCTCCCCACACAATGACTCTCTATACCATATTGCCGACCTTCCTCTGTTTATCTCCTGTGAGTCTGTTTGCTTCGTTTTGCTTTGTGTACCAACCTCTTTATGTTTAGAGGTGTTCTTGGAAGGACTTCTCTTGAAGGGAACCAGTGACCACCGTCTTTCAGTTTCAATCATGAAGTACAATACAATGGAGGGCGTCTGCCATGTCTCTGCACCCCTCTATTCTCCCCCTAGACAAAGAAAAGCCTCACATTTTTTTACCCTAACACACGTCACATGTTGTAACAGTTCCCATATAGGACCTCGATCATCTAGCCCAAGTGTAATCATAAGGGGTGAAAATATCCAGACATATCTGGATCAACTTAACATCTCTGTACGGTACATTGGAATGTATGGGAAAGCATATCCATGTGACCCCCTGCATACGATTCCTCAACACCATACTATTCCTTCAGGTCTATGAACAACAGCATATGTAATGAATTTACCTCACTCTTTTGCCCCGTTGGTCTGCCTTTTATACTTGACTACTGCCTGTTTTTTTTTTTTTTTTTTTATTATTTCTGATTTTGCCTCAGCCCTTCTGTTATGGTTACCACAGCTCCGGATTTGACCCTCGCCTGTGTACTGGTTTGATTTTGGATCAACACCTTTTCAATAAACTTTCATAATTTAGTAAAAGTGCCTGGCGTTTCTGTCTTGTAACAAACAATGTAAGTTTCATCATCGTTGCACACTAAGAAAAACATGTTCGCCTTGTGTGGTTTAGAGGACCTGAGGGGCCCAACCGCACCTAACACTCTATCTGCTGGTGCTCTGATCTGCACAGTTTTTTTTTTATTTATTTTATTTTATTTTATTTTTTGCTGCTGACTCATTCACTCGATCTGTCTTTAACAACTACCTAGCCAGGACACTACCCCTGGGAAGGTGAAGTCCTCCGTGCCAGCTTTCCGAATCACGTGAAATGCACTCGTGGCCCCTCATGCGCTACGTTGTCGGTCCCCATTGTGGCTCCCTGGTCATTATAAAGAATAGTATAGGGTGTGCTAAACGCGTAATCTTCTGATGCAAAGAGATCCCATAAATCGCCCACATGTGTATTTTAAAAAGAAACCTTTCCTTGCTTCTACAAGAGGCAACCATTCTTATGCCGTCTTAGCAAAGTACACTTGTGACTGCACCATCCCATTGAATTTGGGTGGAGCGGTAGCAAACTGGAGACGATAACCCCCATTTATAGATCCTAAAACAGAGTTTAAGGCTATGTAGGCCTGATCTGATTGATACACTTATAGACTTATTAACCTTCATCCTTGCCAGGATATGTTTATCATTTTAATTTCTACTGTAGCTGTTGGGTACCCAAAAACATTGATATCTGGTGCACTTTTGTACACTCAGTACAGCACTTCATTGGGCCCTGGTGCCCAGCCTGCAAAACAAAAGTATTGTATCACTAGGCCTTAGCATGGCACAGCCAGCCATAACCACATTGTAAAGCTAGTGCAAAACCTTTATCAAATGGGAAGAAGCTCGCAATGGGGTGAAGAAGTGAACAGCTTGGCAGGACTCCAAAGTCTTCAGTTTTGTGGGTGTCAGCACTTTTGGCTCTGCAGGTGTCAGCACTCCTTTTTAAAGAGACATACGATAGGGTTGGATATAAGCGGAGACTAAAAGTACCTAGGTTTTCAGAAAAGGGACCTTTACCCTGGACATAAGCGGATACAACCTATGTACACTGAACTTTAAAAATATGCGTAGGGGTAACTGCCTGTGTCTTATATACCATCCTTATCTTGCTGTAGAGTCAGACTGTTTTGGGGAAGTGCTGGCTGTCTCAGGCTAACGCATTATGTTACATGATGCCTTAGTCTTTATATCCTTTGACACTTTATGAAAAAAAAAAAGGTTGTACTTTGCCTTTCTATTGACTTCGGAGCTGGATTCTTTTATGCATTATTTCTTAAGTGCTTATTAGCTGATTGGATAATTGGAGACAAAAAACACCAACACCTCCTTTTGCACACTGCACCACAAATTGTACCTCCGTACAAAGGCTAACATGCCTTTAACTTAAACTAAAAATGATGCTTTACAATGCCTGTTCGTTTGTCAGCTGCCCTATTCACGGCAGTCACTAGTTTAACTAGAAATCAATAAATCTGATAACCGTAAGATGACAAAATTCTTCGCCAAACAAGTGGGGTTACAAACAGGACCCATCCCATTTCTTTCGCTCCAATCACCCACTACATTGCAAGCTATTTCAGGTAGAAACAGTATTTTGCTGAATTAAGTCCAGTTCCATTATTATCTCTCATTCTTCTGAGTTGCTGAGGCCATTTATGATCTGATCAGCAACATTTTCATTATCGGCCATTGACATTGGCGGATTGACAACATTTAGCTGATTAAAATAATAATACAGGAAGATGACAAGATCCTTCACCTAACAATCATAGTTACATATGGGGCCCAGCCCAGCCCCATTCCCTTTACCCATACTCTAATGATACAGTGAGTCCAAGAAGTATTTGATCCCTTGCTGATTTTCTTTGTTTGCCCACTAATAAAGACACTATCCTTCTGCACTTTTAATGGTAGATATATTCTAACATGGAGAGACAGAATATCAAGACAAAAATCCAGAATATAATTTTAAAGAATATATTTTAATTAATTTGTATTTCAATGAGGAAAATAAGTATTTGATCCCTCTTGCCAAACACACTCAATACTTAGTGGCAAAGCCTTTGTTTGCAAGCACAGCGGTGAGACGTTTGTTGTAGTTAACCACAAGTTTAGCACACACACCAGGGGGAATTTTGGCCCACTCTTCTTTGCAGATCCTCTCTAAATCATGAAGGTTGGTGGGCTGTCGCTTGGCAACTCTGACCTTCAGCTCCCTCCATAGATTTTCGATCGGATTGAGGTCTGGCGACTGGCTGGGCCACTCCATGACCTTAATGTGATTTTTCTTGAGCCAATCCTTTGTTGCCTTTGCTGTATGTTTAGGGTCGTTATCATGTTGGAAGACCCAACCACGGCCCATTTTCAGATCCCTGGCAGAGGGGAGGAGGTTGTCCCTCAGGATTGTGCGGTACATGGCTCCATCCATCTTCCCAGTGATGCGGTGAAGTAGCCCTGTACCCTTGGCAGAGAAACACCCCCAAAACATTATGCTTCCACCTCCATGCTTGACGGTGGGCACAGTGTTCTTGGGGTCATAGGCAGCATTTTTCTTCCTCCACACATGGCGGGTGGAGTTGAGGCCAAAAAGTTCAATTTTGGTCTCGTCTGACCACAAAACCTTCTCCCAATAACTTGGTTCATCTTTCAAATGATCATTGGCATACTTGAGGCGCGCCTCCACATGTGCTCTCTTCAGCAGGGGTACCTTTCGGGCACTGCAGGATGTGAATCCATTGTTGCGCAAAGTGTTGCCAATTGTTTCCTTGCAAACTGTGGTCCCAGCTGCCTTCAGGTCATTTGCTAACTCCTGCCGAGTGGTTGCAGGACGATTTCTGACTGTTCTCAGCATCATTGCCACCCCACGAGGCGAAATCTTCTTTGGAGCACCGGGCCGAGGTCTGTTGATTGTCATGTTATACTCTTTAAACTTTCTGATAATTGCACCAATAGTTGTTACTTTCACATCCAACACCTTACTAATCTTTTTGTAGCCCATTCCAGCTTTGTGAAGGTCAACAATTCTGACTCTGAGGTCCTGTGACAGCTCTTTGGTTTTACCCATGTTGGAGACTTGAAATCTGTGTGATCTGTCTGATTCTGTGGACAGGTGTTTTTCACACAAGTGATTAGTGAGAACAGGTGGCTTCAGGTCAGGTAACAAGTTGATTGGGAGTGTCTAACTGGTCTGTAAAAGCCAGAACTGCTAATGAATACTAAGGGATCAAATACTTATTTCACTCCATGAAATACAAATCAATTAATATATATTCCTTAGATTTATTTTCTGGATTTTCTTTTTAATATTCTGTCTCTCCATGTAAGAATACATCTACCATTAAAAGTATAGAATGATCATGTCTTTATTAGTGGGCCAACGAAGAAAATCAGCAAGGGATCAAATACTTCTTGGACTCACTGTATATAAAAAATATAATCTAAGAAAATAAACAACTTGCCACTCCCTTGAAGTTTTTGTTCATTCTCTGGTTGCGCATTTGACAACAAGCCAACTGTGAAGGCTTTCTACTAGATTTGTGGTGCATTGAGGACTTCAACGGTGAACGTGCATGAGGTCAGGATGTCCCCACGTCCCAAAAAGTATTGGATGGTATCCCCAAACATATAGAACCAGAGATGTCTCTACATCTTATTGTTCTTTCTTTCTCATATTATTCTGTGAAAGGAAGTCTTACACTGAGCAAGGAAGACTTGGTGGCAACGCTTTTGTTTTATCTTTTACACAGTAATTCTAATATTCTGTCCCTCTTTCCAAGGTTTGGAGAATGCCAGTCGTCTGCAGTCTCAAAAGCAATGGCAAAGCTTGGACCTCGAGAGTGCACCTCTGACAACCTAACAGTAACTGTTGAGACCATTCTGAAGGACAAGAAAAGCATTTTACGAGAGGAACAAACAGCATTTGAATGCCACCAAACAAGACCATCACCAAGCCTGCAAGCCACCAATGACCCGATTTTGACGCCTCAACATCCCGATAAACCACACATATACCGAGCACAAGTATGTTACTCCGAATGCGTGTCCCCTTTAGGAAAAAAGGACTGTCATTCTGTTTGCTGGGAAAACTCAAATCAAAGGCATGCAGGTCAGAATTTAAGCCACGATGATTATACAGCACTGTTCTCTGGGAACAATCACCCTCTAAACTTGACTGTACATAGAACTGTGAACAGTACAACCCACAACATTATGCACAACTGGCATCAGCAAGTAAGTAGTGTTAATACCTTGCCTAACAACTGCATCCAACGGAGAATGCCCATTGATCAGATCACCTTTAGACCCAGTGTTCCACATCAAGCTGGTCTTAGAAATGGATCCAGCAAAAACTGCACAAGCACCTACAAATTAAATGTGAAATTTCCTTCTCAGCCTGCTGTGAACGTTCAGTCAAATGTTCTGAATGCCAATAAAACTAAAAATGAATCAGTTCCACTCAAAAAAAGGAAACAGTATTTTGTAACGGTGACTGAGGATAATAATCCCGGATATGAAAAAGAAGATAAAAGGGTCAGTCTAGATAAATCCTATTTTAAACACAAATCGGATAGTGGCATAAGACACGTTAACAGTCAGTTTGGCAATTGCCATATTGGGACCAGTGTCGGATCTACACAACCTTATCAGAAAATGTACATCTCTCAGAAAGCTATTGCTGTTGTAGCACCATTAGCTCCAGAAGCCGTGGAACGTGACAAATCTTCGGAAAAAAACACCAAAGTAAATGAAGGAGGTCTTAAAACAAGATATGTAGCAGAAAAGCCATACCACGAACATCCATTACAATCAAGGACAAATGAACATGGCTCAGAGTCCTGCAGCACAAGTTGTAGTGTGGCACAAGCACATTATAGAACAGCAGAAATGCCCACACAGTCGATACCAGACAGTTCAGAACCAGAAGATCCTGTACAGACTAATGAACTTTCTCGCCAAGGACAAAGTTTATACTCTGTTCCTGTTGGTAGTATCTCTATGACCCATGAGTCAATGCAGTCATCCAACATGGATAAGCAGTGCAGTGTCTGTTTTCTTTGTGAAGACGTTACCACGACAAACCAAAGTAATGATTGCTCAGAAAATGCAATGGACACTGCCGCTGATAAGTGGTCTCTTAAGAGGTTGCACAAACTAGTCATTGACTTGGAGAGGAGACAGAGAACGACTCATAAAGAGGTCCCTTTCACAGACCTTTCAAGTGAGATTGTAAGGCTGTTTTGGAATGGAGATTATCAACAACTCTGTGATACGGCTAGATCAGACCATTATGTCAACATCATGAAAGAAGCTGTACTTTACCGTGGAAAGGAAAATCCTGTTATTCTTCAAGAATGTTCAAAAGAAAAATTCAACCGTGGTGCAGAGGACATTCACAACTCAAAGCAAAACCCTGTGCTACCCACAGTGGAGTCATCATTATTGATTCTCAGTAAAGAGCTCAGTGATTCCAATAAAAAACGTGGAGATTTGTCATGCCTAATGAACACAGCTGACGTAGCTGGCGATAAAACAGTGAAAGGCGGCGAAATCAAAAAGACAAAAGCATTCAAGGCAGCAAGTGGAACAGGGACTTTTTCACAGGCACAAAGTCAGCTGTTACCTGTACATGAAGAAAACAGCAAACGTGTTGTAGGAGACCGCGTGTTAACAGGTGAGGCAGTGGACGTAGATATTGGAAATAAAGGAGCTTGTTCAAACAGAGAGACAGTAGAACAAGAAAAACTTTTGCTAGAGAGCTTGAGTAAGACAATATCAGCAGTGTCTGTTGATGATGCTAAGCCTGTACCAGTGAACAGTGTAGCAGGAGAGGAACTCTTTGAAATGGAGGGTGAAGTGTCTGTACATGTGTCTTTAAATAAGCAATCAGCAACTGTGAGTAATAACTGTATGCATGAAAATGCAGAAGATCAGCCCACAACGGAGATGATCTCTCCATTAGATGACTGTAACAATGCAGATTCCACAGACTGTTGTGCTTTTTTAAAAATAAGCATTCCCTCACCAGACCCAGCTAAACAGATGTCTGCTAGTGAGCTAAATGAGGTAAAGACAAGACACAAAGATGTCCCTGGAGAGATGAAGAAAATGGATCAAGCCATCGCTAAACCACGTGACTGTATGCCTGAGGATGAAGCGCACACATATACTAGAGTAAAGCCAGCTGAGAACACTGGACGTCATACCAGCACTCCATTAGAGAAGTACTGTTGTCTCAATAAATGGATCCAGGTTCTGGGATATGCATGCGATATGTGTTGCACGTGTGAGAGAAACTCCAGCAAAGAAGTGATTGAAGAGATGAGCATGACTGGTGAAAACATGGCGCCCTCACCCACTCCAGGTGATGGCAGTATGGATGAGCTTGAGATTGTGGAGGTCATTTCGGACTATGAGAATGTACGTAAAATAGCAAATGCAATATCAGATCAGCAGCTGGATAAGCCACTTAGAAAACGCGGGCCACATGCTGCCAGGAAGAAGGAAAAACAACGTACATATGAAGCTTGTAGGAAACAAAGAACCGAGGCTGACCTTATTCCTAATTTTAGTCATGATGTGTCACAGATGGACCTGTCCTTACCGACGCATGGTCTTCACATTAATGAAAAGGGTAAAAAGACCACAACTCCAGTGGTCCAAAAGGAGGAAAGGATGGTAAATCTGGTATTATATGGATCATCCGGTATGACTCACAACAGAACTGCAGCAATGAATAGTTTGGCTAAGAAAAGATTATTTGGAATAAGATCTTATGATGGGGAGCATTTCCCTCCAGCAATGCTTAATGTAAGAGTGAGTCCTTGTTTGACAGATGTTAACAGCAATAAGAGGCAAACTGCAAAACAACACGTTTTGAAGTCTTGGCGGAACAGCTTGGTGACCACAAAGATGTTTACTGGCCGGAAACGGTCAAAAAAGCTGAAATGTCAACAAGGAATTGAATCACAAACTGAAGCTGCAGGTACTTCTGGAATTGAAATGAGTACTTTCCCAGCTGACCAACAGAGTAACCCAGCTGGTCAATCAAGGATAAAAAGACATTCTAAAAGAAGGGGTCAAATAAAAAAGAGGATACTGGACTCTGTTCATTTTAGCAGTGGACAGAATATACATAAGCGTAAAACAACTGGTTCATCCTGTGAGCTACCCTGTACTATGAAGCGACGTAAACCTGAATCGCACACGGGTTTAGCATTGGATTTCAGCGTTCTGCCAAAATCCTTCAGCTTCATGGATGCGAGGACTTCGATGGACGTTCATCCATCTTCAGACACTGATTATGGTAAGTAATGTGTTCACTGTAGGCTTTCCTTGTCTTGAGTTTTTAATTGTTAAGTTTCTTAGATTTAAATCTTTTTTTTTTTTTTCCTCCTTAAGTGCTAGGTCAAAAAACTATAGCTGAAAAGCCAAAGAACGGGACCATGGGAAAAACAGGTAAATGTACTTTTTTTATATGTTTGTTTGTTTTATTTATTTATTTATTTATTTATTATGGCCTAATAGTTCAAAGGCAATTACAGCCTTTCTTTCTGTTTGTCATACTATTAGGTGTTTGGTGTGTCAGCCCTAAGAAGAAAGGGCATCTCAAGTCAATCTTAGCCTCTGAGGCAACTAGCACCTTTCAAGAATTCAAGAGAAAATATGAAGAAAAGAAGCAGATATTGCATCCAAAAGCTGCTGAAAATAAAAAGTAAGCTAAAAATTTGTTTGAAAGTATTTCCATAATGCTCCCAAAGTCTCACTGAACAGAGATGAATGCAGAGTGCATTTAAGGCTGTTTGCTTGAGTTAGATCATTTTTTACATGTTTATATGTTCAACAATGTTTTGGAAATTGGAAGATGCTATATTTGATAATGTTTATCTAAACAACCATTGCTGCCAATTTTATTTCATGAATATGTCTGCACAACATACAGTGTATGTATTTAAATATTATGTCATTTTTTGGGACATTTATATAAGCAAAAATGAATGTAAATTAGTTATTCAATCAAATCTGTAATTAATATGACTGAGACACTGCCACTAATAAACTAATAAATATAATGTTTCCAGGTGTTTTGCCTTTATTATTGTGGCATAATGACCATATAAATGTTGCAAAGACTTTCAGATGGACAGATGTGCCATTTAGAGTGAGAGTGATGCAGTTCTATTGGAGTCCAAATACAACGGCAATATTGCTTGCTAGAATGTGTAGAATGTCAAAGGAAATAGGAATAGCTGTTTTGGCTATTTTGACCTGTACTGTGATTAATTTATGGCCTGTTTAGTTCAGTTGATATGAACAGGGATATCTATTGTTAGTCTTCCATTTGAATGTGGACGTGTGTCCATACTAAATACAGTTTTCACAAAAACTTAATATTAAAGTCAAATTACTATTCCCCCATTTTAATTAACTAGTTTTTGTATGTACATGTGCCCATGTTCATACAAAATCTAGCTTTTCAAAGTGAGAGACAGGATATTGCTGTTTATCAAGTAGCAATGAAGTGAATATAATAAAGGAATCTCTGCTGACACCATCTTGTATACAAAAAAGGTTCATTACAAATTAGACCAGCATCAAATGAATCCCCATGGATTTGCTTGGAAAGCTGGATCATCAGACTGTAAGACATCATCTCTCTTTGCCAGTGCCATCAGGCGAACATTTGATTGCTCCTGTTGGGGCAGTGATGCTGCCCCTGCTCTCCTTAATGCACCCTAGGGTACTTGTTCTATTATGGACTACAACATTGCTTTCCATACCCTGGCTGCTGAGAGTGGGTGGGACTCACTGGCCCTGATGACTGTTTACCAATAGGGCCTCAGTGAAGAGCTCAAGAATCTTATGTCAGGCCGTGATCCTCCAGATTCTTTGGAGGACATGTATGACCTTGCTCTTGGGCTTGACAATCGTCTGCCGGAATGCTGTCGAGCCAGCAACAAGGGGCTTTGTGCCTCTCAACCTCTGGAACCTTCTCATCCCGGTCTCAGTTGCTGGCTGACAGGAGTGAACACCTGCAACTTGGTCACTCCCACCTCACCCCCCAAGAGGCAGAAACACATCGCCATCAGGGCAGATGTATGCATTGTGGAAGGGATGACCACAAAATAGAAAAATGCCCTACTAGGCCAATAAAAGGCCAAGCCTACTCTTTGTAGGGGACCCTTAACCTCAGTCTCCATTCAAGTGAACTGTTTCGACCAGTCACTTTGATGGACTTGAACTTGGACTACCCTTGGAATCCCTCACCACTCCTTTACTAGTGTCCTCCATTGATGGCTCCCCACTGAGATCAGGGGCCATCGACCAACAGACCAAACCAAACAAATGAAAATGGGTCAACATACTGAACGGATATTGTTCTTTATGACCCAGGCTTCTGATTTATCTGTCAGTCTGTCTAGTCTTGGTTGCAACTGGCTTTCCAAAAACATCAGTTAATGGGGACTCCATGACCTTCAGTAAACAAAAGACAGAGGTTCTACCACCTCATCAAACCTTTGACTGCTCCATCGAGCTGATTCCTGGCACTGTTCCTCCTAGGGGGTGTCTTTTTTTTTTCTCTGTCAAGGCCTGAGAAAAGGGACATGGAGGACATCAAAGGAGCCCTGGTGCAGGGGTCATCTCCCGCTGGAGTGGGATTTGTCGAAAAGAAGGATAGGGGTATACAGGCTTGCATTGACTACAGAGGCCACAACAAGATCACAGTCAAGGACTGCTACCCCTTGCCTTTGATGATCACAGCTTTTGAGGCACTTTAACAGGCCTCTGTGTTCACTAAATTGGACCGTTGGCTTGCCTACAACATGGTGTGGATCCGACCAGGCAACGAATGGAAGACTGCTTTTGTCACTCCTACAGGTCACTATGAGTACCTTGTAATGCCGTTCTGCCTTATGAATGCACCGGCCATCTTCCAGAGGCTCATCCATGAGGTCTTACATGAGACCCTTAGTCTCTCTGCTTTTGTTTATCTGGATGACATTCTTGTCTTCAGCAAAAATCCCAAAGAACATGTTGTGCATGTTCGGCGGGTGCTGCAGCTGCTTTTGGAGAACCATCTCTTTGTTAAGCTGGAGAAGTCAGAATACTCTGTACAGTGCGTTTTCAGGGGTTTGTGGTCTACAAGGCTAGTCTGGCCATGGATCCAGCTAAACTGAAAGCAGTGGCAGAGTGGCCGTGCCCTACCTCCCTCCGTTTAATCCAGCGGTTTATGGAGTTTGCACGTTTCTATCGTTGGTTTGTCAGGAATTTTGGAATTCAGGAATTCAGTTGCTGCACCACTCACAGCACTGACCTGCAAGCAGCCTGGCCTTCTGATGGAAATGCAGGCCTCCCAGATTCTGATCTCCCCTTTTTAAAAGAGGTAGATGTCTCTGAGATTGGGGTAGATGCTGTCCTGTCCCAGCGATCAGATAAGAACCAAAAAGTTTCATTCCTGCGAATATTTCTTCCATCGTTTGACTCCTATGATGTAGGTGATCGGAAGCTTTTGGATGTTAAAATGGCTCTTGAAGAATGGAGACATTGGTTGGAGGGATCCAAGCACCTGTTCTTGGTCTGGACCGATCACAAGTACATCCAGAACTCTCATACATCCAGAGTGCCAAGCGGCTGGACAGGAACTTTGGACCCTGTTTTTCAGAGACATCTGGCAGTTCCTGGCTTCATTTCGGGTATGTGCCCGCAAACCCTCCAGGCTCCTTCACCCCTTGCATGGTGGCTGGTTCACTGGCTTACACAGTGAACGAGTGATTGGATACCAGTCAGGTGAAGGGCTGAGTCAAATATCTCATAGATTGGGAGGGCTATGGCTGAGAGGAGCACTCCTGAGTTCCAGCTGCTCAGGTGGTAATCCATTATAAGGGCTGCCTTATGCTTCCTTGGCACACGTGGGCTTCCCACCACCAGAGGGCAATCGCACTCCATGCCACCTAGTGATCAGCCCGATTGACAAAAGCTGGTGGCAATCCTTTGAGTACTTCCTTCTTCCTCCTTAGGAAGGGATCTCTCTTAGGGTAGTCTGTCGGTGGACATCATCAGTGTCTCCCCAGTTGCGCAGCGTGTTTGTCAGATGTGGCGAGTTACTTAGTTCATTCTCATGGGTGTTCAAAACCCAGCGCGCTCATGCTCAAAAAGCACACTCATGCTCAGAGAATCCATGGCCACTTCAAGGACACTGGTGACTTGTGGTGCATGTGGCACGGCATTTAGACAATCACCAACTTCATGACAATGCCACCATCCTGTGACAGTGATACCTCCCTCCCTGATGCCCTGAATGACTTCTTTGCACGGTTTGAGGCACAGAATGACATGTTGTCGAGGAAGACCACACCCAAGCCAGAGGAGCAGGTGTTGGGTCTGACTGTCTTAGTCTGGGGTGGATGTGAGGAAAATGCAGAGTCAACCCATGGGAAGCTGCAGGACCAGACAACATCCCCGGCAGACCAGCTGCTGGATGTTCTCATGGACATCTTCAACATCTCCCTGAGCAGCTCCACTGTCCCACAGTGTCCTCAATGACTACCGTCCCATTGCACTCACTCCAATCATGATGAAGTGCTTCAAGAGGCTAGTCATGAGGAACATGCCCCAACTGCCCCCTTCACTGGACCCCCTTAAATTTGCATATTGCCCCAACCGCTTCATGGACGATGCCATCACCACTACCTTATATCTTTTTCTCACCTACCTGGAGATACTTATACCACAATGCTGACTTCAGCTCAGCATTCAACACCATCGCCCCCAGAACCTCATCAGAAAGCTAAGCCTGCTGGGCCTCAACATCTCTTTCTGCAACTGGGTCCTGGACTTCCTGATTTGGGGGCCCCAGTCTGTCTGGATTGGGAACAGCATCTTAAGCACCATCACACTGAACACTGGTTCTAAATTCCAGACAAAGTGAAAAGCTTTTTGCACTAAATACTACCTCATTGCATCACTGGACTTTTTTTGCACATATATTGCCACATAGTTGCACATTGCATTTTTGCACATTACCTGTTGTTTACACTGCACAACAAAATAAAGGGAACACTTAAACAACACAATATAACAAGTAAATCATACCTCTGTGAAATCAAACTGTCCACTTATGAAGCAACACTGACAATCAATTTCACATGCTGTTGTGCAAATGGAATAGACAACAGGTGGAAATTATTGGCAATTAGCAAGACACACTCAATAAAGGAGTGGTTCTGCAGGTGGGGACCACAGACCACTTCTCAGTACCTATGCTTTTTGGCTGATGTTTTGATCACTTTTGAATGCTGGTGGTGCTTTCACACTCGTGGTAGCATGAGACGGACTCTACAACCCACACAAGTGGCTGTGCCTGTCAGCGTAGTGTCCAGAGGCTGGAGGCGCTACCAGGAGACAGACCAGTACACCAGGAGACGTGGATGAGGCCGTAGGAGGGCAATAACCCAGCAGCAGGACCGCTACCTCCGCCTTTGTGCAAGGAGGAACAGGAGGAGCACTGCCAGAGCCCTGCAAAATGACCTCCAGCAGGCCACAAATGTGCATGTGTCTGCACAAACGGTTAGAAACCGACTCCATGAGGATGGTATAAGGGCCTGACGTCCACAGATATGGGGGTTGTGCTCACAGCCCAACACCGTGCAGGACGGTTGGCATTTGCCAGAGAAAACCAGGATTGGCAAATTCGCCACTGGCGCCCTGTGCTCTTCACAGATGAAAGCAGGTTCACACTGAGCACATGTGACAGACGTGACCGAGTCTGGAGACGCCATGGAAAGCGATCTGCTGCCTGTAACATCCTTCAGCATGACCTGGCATTGGGTCCGTAATGGTGTGGGATAGCATTTCTTTGGAGGGCCGCACAGCCCTCCATGTGCTCGCCAGAGGTAGCCTGACTGTCATTAGGTACCAAGATGAGATCCTTAGACCTCTTGTGAGACCATATGCTGGTGCAGTTGGCCCTGGGTTCCTTCTAATGCAGGACAATGCTAGACCTCATGTGGCTGGAGTGTGTCAGCAGTTCCTGCAAGATGAAGGCATTGAAGCTATGGACTGGCCTGCCCGTTCCCCAGACCTGAATCCGATTGAGCACATCTGGGACATAATGTCTCGTTCCATCCACCAACGTCACGTTGCACCACAGATTGTCCAGGAGTCGGCGGATGCTTTAATCCAGGTCTGGGAGGAGATCTCTCAGGAGATCATCCGCCACCTCATCAGGAGCATGCCCAGGTGTTGTAGGGAGGTCATACAGGCACATGGAGGCCACACACAATACTGAGCCTCATTTTGACTTGTTTTAAGGACATTACATCAAATTGGATCGGCCTGTAGTGTGTTTTTCCACTTTAATTTTGTGTGTGACTCCAAATGCAGGTCTCCATTGGTTAATAAATTTGATTTCCATTGATGATTTTTGTGTGATTTTGTTGTCAGCACATTCAACTTTGTACAGAACAAAGTATTCAATGAGAATTTTTCATTAATTTACATCTAGGATGTGTTATTTGAGTGTTCCCTTTATTTTGAGCAGTGTATTTTTAAAGTAGCTGCTAGGTGTACTGCACTAACCTGTGCTGCACTCCACTGTTTTCTGGCAGATATAGAATGACATAGAATGCACATTCCATTTGCACTACCCCACTTCCCACTACAATCTCAGTCTGTCTGATACAATAAATATATGTTGCACTTGTGTTTCTGTCTGCACTGTGTTGTGTGTTGCACCATGGTCCTGGAAGAATGCTGTTTTGTTTTTTACTGTGTGCTCTGTATATAGTTGAAATGACAGTAAAGCCTCTTGAACTCAAGAGTCATCTATATGTATTACAATGTATGTTCAATGTTTATGTTCTCTATTTTATATTTATATAATTATGTTCAGGTGAGAAATGAGTTGAGGAAGATCAAGACAAAGAAAGCTACAGGTCCCGATGGTATCAGTGCCATGCTCCTCAAGTCCTGTGCAGATCAGCTGTGTGGGGTAGTTGAGCATATGTTCAACATGAGCCTGAAATTGGGAAAAGTACCACAGCTGTGGAAAACATCTTGTGTGGTACCTGTGCACAGTACACAGCACCCAAAGGACCTAAACAGCTACAGGCCAGTGGCATTGACTTCTCATCTGATGAAGTCACTGAAGAGGCTGGTCCTTAACCACATCCGCCCTCTGGTGAGCCCATCCATGGAGCCTCTCTAGTTTGCCTACCAGCCTGGCATTGGGGTGGATGATGTTGTCATCTATCTTCTACACAGAGCTCTTTCTCACCTGGAGAAGCCCGGGAGCACTGTGAGAATCATTTTTAACACATACAGCCAGGGCTCCTAAAGGACAAGCTGGAACATTGTGGAGTGGACAGTCACCTGTCAAACTGGATACTGAACTACCTCACCAACCGACCACAGTATGTGAGGGCATGGGACTGTGTTTCTGATATGGATGTCTGCAGAACCAGGTTCAGATAAACGCGGGAAGGACCAAAGAACTGGTGGTGGATTTCCGCAGGTGCAGACACCCCCCTCCATCAGTGAACATCGAGAGAGCAGACTCTTATAAATACCTGGGTGTTCATTTAAATAACAAACTGGACTGGTCAGTTAACACTGCAGTGCAGGGAGGACTTTCTTCAACACAGTGGGGCAGTAGCATCTCAACAGCAAACAAGAAGAGACTGAATAAACTCATAAAGAGAACTGGCTCTGATGGATTATTTGCATGTAAGAATACATTATGTACTCATAAATATGTTCTATATGTGTATTCTGCTACAATGACCATGGCTGAGACAGTCAGCATTGCTGTACACTCAAGATTAGTGTAATACCCTTGTGAGACTAGGCAGGGCCTACTAGGGGTGAATCAGAGGTAAACTGATTGGAAAAAAACCCAAATTCTGCAGGATTGCGATAGTCAGCACAAATGGCCTTGCAGGTGTCAGCACTCTTTTAAAAAATCGAGTCAAAGAGTCATGAGAACGCAGGACATAAGCGGGTACAAAAAGTAACTGGGTTAAGGGGTAGGGGACTTTCCACAGTGATATAAGTGGACCCAACCGTGAGACATTATGATAAAAAAATATGCGTAGGGGTAGTCACAGCAAGATAAGGACAGTATATAAGGCCCAGGCGGAGCCATACTTTTTAGACTGCTTTGGGAGAGTGCTGGCTGTCTCAGGCTAACGCATTACATGTAGTGCCTTAGTCTTCACCTTATTTTGTACACTTTACGCAGAATTAAAGGTTGTACTCTGCCTTTCTATTGACTACAGAGCTGGATTCTTTTATGCACCATTTCTAAATGCTTATTAGCTAATTGGGGGAATTTATAGAGAAAAAGAGCCGACAGCTCTGTCCTGGGATGCTTCTTAGACCCAGTGCAGGTGGTGGGAGACAGGAGGATAGCAGCCAAGCTGGCATCCATGCTGAAGAACAGCTCCCACCCCATACATGAGACTCTGGCAGCACTGGGCAGCTCCTTTATTGACAGGCTGCTTCACCCCAAGTGTATGAAGAAACGGTATTGCAGGTCCTTCCTTCCTGCTGCCGTCAGACTCCACAACCAGCACTGCTCCCAGTGGACCACATACACACACACACACTTAAACTACACACACATGTTCAGGGAACAGAGGTCCCTCAATGTAAAAATACAATGTGCAATACCCCCCCCCCCCCCTCACACACACACACGTGCAATTAAGAGTCAATTTGTAATTAATATTGTTCTTTTTTTTTTACTTCTATTATTCATATTGTGTATATATAGTGGTAATTTATCTACATTTTAGCATCTGAGTGTCTTGCTATCCCTTTTCTGCTCTGACATTGAGAATTTCCCCACTGTGGGACTTATAAAGGATTATATTATCTTATCTTATCTCCATATTGGGAGTAAAAGCTGAGTGTGCAGTCAGTGTCTCATCCATTTAGGCCATGGCAAGGAATGCTCATCTCATGGCGAATGCTAATTCCAAGAGGCCACTTCAGATATGCCATATAATTTCCTATGTTGGAAAACATGTTCAGTTTGGGCTGGAGGATGATTTGTTTAGACTTTGAGAGATAAGCCTTAATTCATTGGCTTGGCCTAGATGGGAGAAAGAGTAAAGCTGAAACCACACTCAGTTTTACTGGGGTGATGGGCTCTTTAATTGCTCTCAAGCCAATTAAATGTATTCTCTTTTACTTTTTTTTAAAAACTTAAATTTATAATATTTTTTTCTCAATTGATATTTTTCTTCATTGTCAAAAAATTGTTTCGTCCAACGATTTAATCCAATAAACTGACAAAACTACTTTTGGACCAGTTGTTTACACACCACACTGAACATTTTTTTTATTTTTCACACTCAATACACTCTACAATATGAAACTCCTCTGAATAACAGCGATAACTACCCACTTATAGAGGTGGCTTGTTTTTGTGAACTATTGTAGAACATCTGGCCCTTACATAAGATCTGTCCGGAAATGAGAGAGAGGCCCATCCCCTGTGGGACCTTGACATTTGGACCAGGGGCTCCTAACTTAAACACAGCAAACCAATGAAGTTAGACGGTATTTGTAACCATATGGAGCTTCAGAAACTACAATATTGTTTAACAAGAGCAGCACAGAGGGGTTCGTCTAGTTGGAACCACTTTTAGTTTCAGATTAATAATCAAATAAGTAATATGTGCAGTTACAGCCTGTTGGGCATAGCAGGAGGACTAAAGAGTGTCTAGTGAAATTATTTATATATTAATTTTTTTTTTTTTGTATTGGTATGAAAATAAAAATGTTATATAAAAGCTGTAAAACATATTTATATATATAGACTATTAAAGCTATAAGTTAGTTTTGGTGAATAAGTTATGTTTATGTAATAATGTTCATTAGTTGAATGGTTCCAGAGATGAGTTTTGTTTAAGATGGTGTAAAACTGGAGAACATGGGGTGGCCAAGGAGAAGTCATGTGAGGACTGCCCTGGAAGGTATAAAGAAGACGTGATGTGATGAAATTTGAGATTGATATGACTATCTTGTTGAATCATCTCCAAAATAAGTAAATAAAGACTTACGCCAGCTCTTCTCTTTGCATTGAAAACTGACCCTTTGAAAAATTTGACCCTTTATTTAATTTTGGTTTAGAGAGAGTTAGCTATGTTTTAATACTTACCTGCGTTAATAATTTAATCACGGCACTTGCTTTCTACTTCCCAGCACTGGTGACATTGTTAGAAATAATTAGAAATAATATTTTGTTTAAAATACCATGAAGCTTTTTTTTTTTTTTTTTTACATAATCCAGTTATATGCTTTGTAAAAAAAATTAAATGCAATAAATGTAATATTTAATTTAATGAATTCTGTATACTCTTATATATGTAATAGAAATATGTAATTTTTTTGTTTTGTTTTGAGGGGACACTTTGGGATCAAATTGAGGGAAGTTTTCTAAATATTATTTATCTACCTTGATACTTAATTGGCTTCATAGTTTTTGAACCAACTTTTATTTTGAAATTCATACACCACGGAAACTTTTATTATGCACATCTACGATGTAAACAGTGTGCGCGGGTGTAAACAAACGACACACACGGCTTGAAATAGAGTTACTCAGTCGTTTAAATAGTTTGAAAGAGAGCTAGCACTGCATCTTTCTTTGCCTTCTTGCTGTAACCGTACACGGCTTTGTAGAGCTGTGAAATCGCCGTGGTTCACAGTTAGTTCTCAACGTGACCAACGTCTGATTGCAGTGTGATGGCAGCCGTGGATTCGCTCATGAATCTGTGAGTAACTCTAGCTAGCTCGTTCGAGCTGGTCTTGCAACAGTGCATGATAAAACCACACAGAAACAACATTCCTTGCCAAACTAAGACCAGGTCATTTCGCAGGAGCGCTGTCAGTGTGGCCCAGTACGCCGAGCAGTACAGTGACTGTATTAAAACGCTGCCATGCGGCGCCAAGGACAAGCTCGTTCGGATCATGACAGCGCAAGGTACGGTCACGGATTCAAACATAGACCAGGTAGGCTGTCCACGGTAGAGCTGTGGTGTCCACACTGTAACAGGTTTTTTGCTGATCCAGTTATTTACCAGTATTATTTCCCCCCCAAAAGTAGCTAATAGCTCCAGAATCTTCCCTGAAGCTCCCCTGTGTTTGCAGGTGCTGCATCCTGGAATCTGCACACTGGACCTGCAGAACTGCCCCATTTCAGACTCTGCACTCAAGAAAATCCACTGTCCTCAACTAAGGACTATAATACTCACAAAATGTGTGCGCATCACATCAGAAGGTAGATCATTGTTACCCACTGGCCTTACTCATTTTTCACACTTACTAGGAGTGAATTAGTAATGTTAGATTTGCTCTAGGTTTGGAGGACTTGGCGTCCCACTGCCCATGTCTTAAAGTAGTTGATCTCACTGGATGTACAGCTGTCACTGATGCAGGAGTTCAGGCTCTGGCCCGAAACTGCAAGTGGCTAGAGGTTGTTTCTCTTATGGAATGTACCAGTGTCAGTGACGTGGCCCTGACTGAACTAGGGGCCAACTGCAGGTTTCTGTACAGCATCTATTTTGGTGGGACAGAGGTAAGTCACCCTATTTATACAGACTGTAAAGAAAAAAGATGCATTAGAGGTCAACTAAATTGTAATAGGTGACTATGGGCTCACTATTTCATCTACAGTAAAATGCATTATAAATTGTATTTGCACCCAATGAACATTTTAACAAAAGTGCTCTACTCTCAACACAAATTGATGTTATTTCAGTGAAATAATGACAAAAAAGCAGCAGAACTTTTATTAGTTGCTGTTATTCTCTTTGTGTTTTCTCTTGATCTAAATGAATAACGTAAAACTAATTGTTAGAGATGTGAACAGTCTTAAAGCAGCGCAGATGCTGCCCTCAACATAATATAATGGGATTAAACTGGTACAGGTTAAAGTGTGTGTATATATATATATATATATATATATATATATATATATATACACACACACAGTAATATTTACAAAATACTCTGTAAAGAACCATTCATTCATATATTACTTAAGTTACTTAATGCAACCCAACTCTGGTGATTTGATATTAAATGACCCAGTTTAGGTTTCAGTTGTTTCTTTTTCCAGTACTTTAATAGTGTCACACTTGCTTGACTTAAAATGCTTCTACAGGTCACTGATGATGGTGTTATAGGTCTTGCAACTGGAGTATGCTGCCAAAGCTTAAAGGTAATATGAATACATATCTGGTAAAAGTTTTAATTCATGGAAATTCCAGGAAAACAATGATTAGTAATTATGGAAACACACAAGCTGATATTGATTGAATCAGTCCACATTTGGCCGTTGGTGGCAAAGCACATCAAGCAAAAAGTTCTGCAACTGGTTGGATTAACTACTGCTATTTTCCTTTAGTTTCCTTAACGTTGGTGTTTCCTCTTGTTGATCTCACTGGATAATTCTATCATTACTAGTTGACTGTTCTGATATTTGCATAAACACTCTGAAGTACCCTCAAGAGTACTTCTTAAATACCTTTAGTTACCTTAAGGAACATAGTTGTGCCATATTCCTTTATTCCTATATAAAATGCACTGCCTTCATACACTCTTTTGGACTCCAGCCTTTTCATTTCATTTTTAATTTAAAACAATTATAAAAGTTATAAAAACTTACATATGTGCCTCTTTTCTCTGAGGAACTGAACATAAAGAACCTTTAAGTAACACAAATGCATCTCAAGGACCATGTTGTCTGTTATGAGTCTACTGAAGTCCTCCAGCAGTTAGTCTTTAATTAGTTTAACATTAACCGAGCCTTGGGAAATTAAGTGTTTTTAAGGTTTTAGACCATGATATATTCCCTATAACGATACCCACTATAATGTAAGAACATTCTAAATTGCATTTTTTCTCAAACAGGAGTTACAGATGGTACGGTGTCGTAACCTTACAGACAAGGCTGTGGCAGCTGTTCTGTCAAACTGCGCCAACATCAGGATATTCAACTTTCATGGATGTCCACTTATTACAGGTCGGTTGTAAGATTTATTACCTTTTAATACTAATGGAAAATAATGTTTAAGCAAAAATGTCACAAAAATTGTTTTTTCTTCTGTTTTAGACAAATCAAGGGAGGCACTTCATAATCTTACTGGGCCAAATAAGATCCAGCATGTCTCTTGGACTGTGTACTGAGCATGAGCTTGCTGTCTTAAACCTTCCTACAATAGCTGTTGCACACGTCCATATACTTAAAGCTACAAACAATGTGACATATAATTTGTAACAAGAAACATGGTGTGATCTATAAACTCTCTCACTTCAGTGATGTGGATATGCTTAATATTTATTTGCATAACGCTACATTTTTGTATATTTATTAACTTAACAGTTCAAGTTGCTCAAAGTGTATATTTACTACATGAAGACCTTGTATGTCCTAAAATGACATTGTATTTCAGCTGAATCGTGTTTTTTTTTGTAAATTGTGAGAGAAACAGTCCATTAAGAAGAATAAAAAAAAAAAAAAATAAAGGACATTTTCATGTGTGCTTAACTTCTTTGTTCTTTAGGGTATTTTGAGGGAATCAAGAAACACAACTTTTCCAGTTTAACTGTTGGTAATCTTGTTAAATGTCACTATCTACTGTTAAATGTAGAGTTTTTCTAAAGGTTATTTCAAAATGTGCCTTTTGCATGGTGTCCCAACCTTTTTAAAAAATTTTTTTGCAGATTTTAGCCTTCAATTCTAATTGATTTCATTAACCCATAGTTTTTTTCTTTTTTGCTGATTTCTTAGAGACATGTACTCTGTTTTGTCAAAAGTATGTATAAATGCAGAGCCATGTAGGTGGTGAACGCACGCACGCACGCACACACTAGTGTGACTAGGGGCAGTGAGTACACAGAGGGTAAAGGGCCTTTCTCAAGGGCCCAACAGTGGCAGCTTGCCGAGCCTGGGAATCAAACCCACAACCCTGTTATCGATATCCCGGTGCTCTAACCGCTGAGCCACCACTGCCCCCTGCCCCCATGTTGCTTTGTTATCAGCAGCTCTCTCCCCTCATCACTCTTAAGCGATGTTGGTTGCCACAGGTGTCTGTTAAGTGGTGAGGTGGAGCTCCTGACCTGGTGGAAGGCTTTGCGTATATCGGAGGAGATATGCATTACCCTCCTAGTGTCGGGAGCATTACTAGCACCATGAGTGGGTTAATGTTAATGTAGAGCTGCTGATAATTGTGACATTTTTTTTAAAGGAATAGAAAACCACACAAACACAGTAAACTGAGTCATTAATTGATAAAGACTGTTAATAATTACAAAAAAACTACTTTCTGTACAAAACAGAATAGCACAGAAGCACGGATGATGCTGAGTGTGAAACAGTATTCATGTGACTATTAACCTGTCAGCCAGGCCTGTAAAGCCACACTGTGCTACTTGTTAGTCCATAGTTTTCCTTTTTGACTGAGTCAGGCAACTCAAACTGAGCCTGTTTATGCAACAGTTTCTTGATGGCGTGGCTCTCAAACTGAGCTCTCCCCGGGTCTCCAATAAGGACCCGTGTTCCATGTATCTTAATGCTTGTGTGAAGCCATTTATGTAAGCAGTCTGCCAGATTCTCATCATAAAACATGTCTCCCAACAGGATGAGGTCCCAGTTCTCCGGTTCTGAATGGATCATGTTGTCTGTGACACAAGGCAGTGGCTCCAAACCATTCAGCTCACAGTTCATCTGGGTGGCAATGACAGCAACTACAATGACAAAGATTATTAAGGTTAGGATGAGGAAGACAGCATCAGTCAATGATTAATGAAACTGCCAGCATAATCACACCTGGATCTATGTCATTGGCCACCACGTGAGCAGCCCCACTGAGTTTGGCAGCAATAGCTGATGCTCCGCAGCCACAGCCAAGATCCAGAACTCTTTTTCCCCTTGATACTTCAGGGTTGTTTAGGAGATATCTGAAAACACACAGATGAAAGTAAAAGCTATATAATGATTAATTAAAGTCTTAGAAATGTATTTTTATCAGCTTTATCATGTCCTTTCCTCAGCTTTGAGGTGTTTTCTCACAGTGGAAGGATACTCAGCCTTTCCCGATAACATGCGATTTCTGTCGTTTCTCCAAGATAAGAGGTTTAAGTCAGGAAGAGTAGGGCACACTACAGGGAAGTATTAGCTAATGGGTAAGAATGGGAAATTACTCAGAGTGTTCTGTGTAAGTACTGTTTTACACCCAATCATTCAATAGAAATCAGAAATCACTCCAGCCCCAAAGTCAGTGAAAGACAGGTACAAAACGTTACTCAGCCATAAAGTAAACCTTCCAAAGAAGGTTTGAGGACTTAGTCACTAATATATCATGTGTTAGCCTGAGAGAACCAATGTTCCCTTCTGCAGTCTGAATGGGTCTGATTCTGCCTGGGATATTAGAGTCCTAATCTGGACTTCTGGACAAAGGCTACCCCTGTGCATATGTTATTTATTTTTAGTGTTAGTGATTGATTTAGTTCTGCTTATATCCAATTAAAAGTTACTTTTAGGTGATGTCACCATCAAAACCTGGAGTGTTGAAGTATACATATTCATGGTCTTGCTTGCTCCACCAAAACATGCCTCAGCTCACCTTCACCCCACGTGACGTCTTTCATAAATCAAAGGACCAGATTTTAGACTGCCTACTTATATTTCAGACTGGGCAACCCTAGCTGTCTCACTTTAGAAATGCTTTTATGCAAATCTTTCCATCACTACATAAAAGGTTCATGCTGCTTTTGACCCTGTGTTAGGTGTAAGTATCTCATGCTCCCCGACCATCTATCTGAGGGGGGCAGTTTTGGCGGTCAGGAGGTCAGTATTTTCTGTTACGTTACTGAGATAAAAGGCTATGTCAGTGGATTGATTACCTTATAAATAAACTGGAAATGAAATAAATGAAGAGAGACCGACTGTTGCAGACTACTATAGGAATGTAATAACTGGAGCAGCTGCTAAGCGTGCATGGTGGCAGTGGCTGTAGTACCTGGCGAGTGCTTGTCCCCCGGGCCAATATATAGCCCAGAAAGGCTCAGGGAAAGGCCACAGTTCTGGCCTTTCAGTCCAAAAACGGCATTTTGCGGTAAATAGCCTTAAAGAGATCTCTGGTGTTAAACTTTGGCCTCTGACTACCTCAGTGTTTTCTGTGACAAAGCGCTTCGTGTCGTGTTCTGATTTGCAGTGGAGCAGACATCTCCGGGGACAGAATAACTTCATTACACGCACGTCCCTGAAGAGAGAGGACCGAAACGATCCCCGGCTCATGGCGAGAAACTGCAAGATCTGGTTGTGTGTTCAGGGAGTGTTCAGGTAGCGAAGTCCCCACAAGGCTTCTGCAGTTGTACGACTCAAACACCAGAAGATCAGCACCTTAAATATAATACGCTACAGCTAGGTTTAATGCAGAAGACTAGTCTCTAACTTGCCCTTTGCTTTCGCTTTTGTCAGAAAGAGGTAGACGTCCTCGCTCTTCATGCTGCGTGAGCGCGCGCCGGGTCCATGTGTAGGACTAGACTCCAGACTCTGGAGGAGCTGCATCCTCTCACACACGCACGCGCACGCGCCCTGCGCAGATCCGGTGGACAGGCAGCGTTGGTAGAAAACAGCTCCGCCTAGCGACAATGAGGACAAGCCGGGTTTCTAGAGTCTCAAACTGACCCTGCTATTTTAATTGTGTGCCCCTGTTCTTCTCTAAAGTAGCTAACCCAGAAACCGAGTATGTTGGAAAAAAAAAATGGGACCTTTGACATGACTATTGGTCTTTTTAATTGTTTTTCTGTAGTGGTGTGTGGCCGGGATGTGCGCAGACGTATTACAGGTGGGTATATTAGCCTAAACCCATACTGAAGAAAAGTATAGTTACTTTAAATGATGTAGTAGAAGTAAAAGAACCGTAAGTAGTTCATATTCTAGCTAGCACTACATTTTTCATGTACATGGACGTTTGGTAGCTAGCTAGCTAACTCTACATGGATAAACCTCAAACCCGTGTCTCCTCACTGAAACGAAAATCCGGCATTACCAAAAACAAGCAACGCCCAAATAGAAATTTACATTAACAAAAAATGCTTTAGCAAAACAACATTATATTATATTTATGTCCCCTTTACACCCACCCAGCCCACTAGCGAACGGCTAAACACAACGGCTCGGTAGATTATGGTAGAAAGTCTAGCTAATAAGCCTAAAAGATACTGCTAGCCGACCAGGGGACGCACCGCTGCTGGTGTCCAGGAGGGGGAGCCGTTGTGCGTAAAGGCAATTTCATGATGAATGGACCAATAGAAATGCTCCAAAATGACCAGATATAAAATCTGGTATTTTTTTTTGTCCTTTATCTGTAAAGTTACTATTTTGCAAATGCACAATTTGTGCATGCAATAAATAAATAAATAAATAAAATTATTATTTATGTTTTCCATGATATGGGGCCAGCTCAAAAGCGAGAGGTTCGGCCAATCACACAGCAGAGCAGACCCCACACCAACATAACACAATGAAACTACACAGAAAGTCAGTAGTAGCTAAATGTTCATGTAACTAAATCAAGAGTACTTTCTTCACAAATATCTTTGAGTAGATGTAAAAGTATTACCATTTAAAACTACTTGATGTAAGTACAAACCTATCACCATTGTACGTGAGGACAACAAGTAAACAAAAACACATACTATTCATATATGACCAAAGGCATGTAAACATTTGTACTTTCTATGGCTAGATGTTGGTGGTGATTGAAAAGGAAATGTAAATCTCATGACCTGTGCAGCTGCCTTATTCATATGCTCCAGTTATTCACCATGTTACCAGGAAGATGTAAAGAAGTAAGACAACAGATACACCGTCCTGTCTGAATCTGCTTCTCCATCACTGCTTCTGCATCACTGGACTCCTCTGTGTTAAACACAGTCAGCCTGTCCATTTAGAAACTCTGATTCAGAAATCGAGCAGCAGTTTAAAGAACCTGTACTGGAACTCCAGTATCATGTGTCTAAATTTAAGACCCTCATAAGAGCTGTGTGGGACTGGTGACGCTGTCCTAACAGTGGTGTGTGGAACGCTGGCCACTTCCACTATCAGTAGTGTGTTGAGCTCATGAGCTGATTATTCATGGACGAGGAAGGCTGGACACTCACTGTGTGTGCTCTGTATATGACCATCACCATGGAAACCTGCTCTCAAGGCTGGAGCTGTAGCAGCCTGTTCACAGAATAAAGTGCGCAGAGGCATAAGCAGTGAATGGTAGAGAAGAAGAGGAAACCAGTTGTACCTGAAGATAGCAACGGTAAACATTGACCTGCTGCTCAGGGTTGTTAGTGTGTTTTTCTGGGAGCTATTGCATTAATTTGTATTATACATACGTTTGTTTTAGGTTTGGCAACAGCAAACAAAGTCCCCTCTGGATTCACCTTTCTTATTCATGTAAGTAAACAGACTCAGCTGTTTTTTTCTATATAGATACACTTTATGGACAAAAGTATTGGGACACCTGCTCATTCATTGTTTTTTTCTGAAATCGAGGGTTTAAAAAAAAAGAGTTTATCCTTCTTTTGGTGGAGTAACTGTCTCTACTGTCCAGGGAAGGTTGTGTACTACATTTTGGAGCATTGCTAAGAGATTTGATTGCATTCAGCAATAAAAGTGTCAGTGAGGTCAGGATGTCGGAGGATCACCACCCCACCTCAACCTGTCCCAAAAGTATTTGATGGGGCACCATCATTTCAGGGAACACAGTTCCACTGCTCCACAGCTCAATGCTGGGGGGCTTTACACACCTTTATACATGTCAGGAATAGTGCCAATAGGTTCCTGTTTATCTGCTCCAAAGAGCCCTTTTCTACAGGGACTAGACAAGCTGTGTGTTTGCAATACATTAATTGAAGGGGTGACAACAGACATTTAGACATAAAGTATAGTTTACCCGGCAGCTAACCTTGCTTATAAAAGACAGCAAACAAACAAGGTATTCTTTCTGTACCATTGTGTTATCTTGCATGCCAAGTGTGAGAATTCTCTGGGTTGTGTGAAATATTCCTGGTTAAGGGCAGGGCAGAGATGCACTGGAAAAACAAGCAATCAAGTTTCCACCCGCGATGGCAACATCGCCCAGTTCTCTTCAAACAGCTGCCTCCAAACATTCTTTCCACCACAGCATGGCTTGCCTTCTTTCAGATCACTCGTAGATATGGCCAAGTGGAGTAAAGAGGACAGACTCGTTTCCCCATTGGGAAGCAGCGATAACTGGGAATGGGACTGTGGCCTGAATCCTCGAGGATGCCGGAACTCTTTCAGGTCTTTAAGCCCCATCTCTCTGTCTGAGTTTGACTTGTGGGAGAAGTCGCTGTTTAAGTCTCGGGTAAGTATTGAATTCACCTCTAGACACAGAGAGCTAAATCATTGTTCAAAAAAAAATAATGGAATCAGCCACACACCATCATAACATTAAAATGATTATACAAGTAAATGCCTAGGGCAAAAATGGCAAGTTTTATATTCTGTCATCTTGATGCTGGACAAATTACAGTACATGAGTTACATAGGTATTAATTTTTCTAATGAGTAACAGTACTTGCTTGTGAACTTGTGAACGTACTTAAGTATCAAAATGAATAGTACTTTGAGGTATTATATTGTGTTTTTGTTTTACTTACGGATACAGGGGTGCTGTATTGGGATGGGGGGTGGGCTGTTAGGACGATTCTATGGGCCTGTGACTGACAGGGACCCAAAAATGTATTAACTGAGTATTTTGGCAGAATTGTAAGAGCTGTGGGCCCAGTACTTACATATCTATAACAATAAGACATAATACATAACATAATAAATAGTACTTCTATTTTTACATTCAATAAATCTCACTCAGTCAAATGGTTGAACTTTTACTCAAGTAATATTTTACCACTGAACTTTTACTCATATGCAGCAATATTGTACTTTGTACATACATTTGCTCTCTTTAAATTATGTACAAGCTTTGTATTGTGTTTGTAGTCCCTAACTGAGTCCGTTTGTTCTTAAGGCCTCAGCATGGAGTTGTATGGGGTTGTCTGAATCAGGTCATCGCTCCAAAATCAGCACCAGGTCAGCAATTTTGTACTGTCATTTAAATCAGAAAGCAGTTAGTTTTTTCCTTTGACCTGTAATGTTAATTCATTAATTCATTTCCCATTTTTCAACATCTAAAATAAAGCTGAAACTGTTTAAGAATGGTTCAAGATGGACGGTTCAAGTTTCATACAGTTTTTATAAATGATCCTTAATTGTTTGTAAAGTATGTTTTTGAGCCACTTACTTAAACATTCTTGTTAGTTCTCTTGGCAGCCAGTGTGGAGTAAAACAGAGTGAATCAGCTGGAATGAGAAGATGGCAGTCTGCCTCTCGTTTAGCGCCCGAGGGTGCACCTCCAGCCATCTCTTCACAGGGAGTAGAGCTGCGTGCTGCCCTGGAGGAAAGCAGCATGAGGAGGGCAGAGCTGATCCAGAGGCTTCGGGTGGCTCATGGACGTCTGGACACTCAGACAGATCTCCTGAAGGCCAAAGAGAGTCAGCTTCAGCACAACCAGAGCACCACTCAGCTGCTGGAGCTCAAGCATAGGGTTGGTATTGGGTAGACCCCCAGGAGTCCAGTATAGCCTTTATCTGTTGTTTTGAAAGCTTACGCTGTGGCTGTTCATTAGTTTAATGTTTTTTTCATTTTCCAAACGGTGTGTCAAAGTCACTACTTGTAAAACTTTTAAAACAAAATGTATTAACTGTTTTTAGGTAGGAATTATGTATTCCATTCATTTTTAACCACCCATTTTTGTATGTCTTCTTCCCCCTTCCCACAGCAGCTGGCAAAGGCATTGAGTGCTCTTGAGGAGGAGAAGGATGCAGCTGAGCTAAGCCGCTTTGAGGAGAGCCGTGGTCGGGCAGAGCTGCAGGAAAAGTAAACAACCATAATTGTGAATAATTCTGCACATTAAAAGACAGTAATCAATTCTAACAATAGAATTATTCAGAATGCACCCTAATGCATAGTATATTATTACTATAGCAAAGGCAAAAGACTGATATTTGTGTCTGTGTGTGTGTGTAAAATTATTATTTATGTGTGTATGTGAATGAAGGGTGATGCGGCTAGAGATGGACTTGTTGAAGATGAAATCTAGCCTAGACAGCAAGAATACTGATGAAACCTCAGCGTCACACACAAACTCACACCTCAACAGGACCATGCCTGTAACAAAAGATGACTTCATCAGAGAGGTAGAGTTCTTCAGCAAGAATAAAAATCCCAGCAGGATAGCTGATCAGTACCATCTTCTTAGTGGCGTCTGTCAAAGCTGTATAAGACTATTACGATAAATACAATATTACACTATTTTGGCAAAATAAACTGACATTTCATGAAAGACATAAAAAGGTTTCGACCTGGCCATCAGAGATTGTGCTATTTGTTAAGATCATGCCTTCATGTTTTTAGTTTTTTTTTAATGATCTTGTGCAGGCAAAAAATGCAGGCTCATTTCTAAAAGCTTTCATGACAGTTTTGAAATTAATTTGAATTGCATGATGATAACAGGGGCAAAAACAGGCAGGAACAGAGATGAAGAAACTGAAAGAAGCTCTCAGAGAGGCTGAAGAGAGAGCAGAAACCCTGGAGGCTGAAAAGGATTGTGCATTAAAACAACTCTATGCCTCCAAAGAGGTCAGTCAGTTATTGAGATGTGCTTAATATAAATCTAATTCAGTGTTTCGATATCTCTGTCTTTATCCACCTTTATCAATGTGTTGTGTTTCAGGGGCACCGCAAGGCATTAAATCAGACTGGGGAGGTGAAGCAGACACTTGCAAAGTCAGTGCAGGCCCAGAGTGAGCTGCAGGAGCAACTCAGCGATGCCCGCAGCCGACTGGGCCAGCTGGAGCTGGTGAGATGTTGATCCACACGCAAAGTAACATGTTTGCAAATGATATTCTGTTTTACATGCGTTTCCTCTATGCTTCAACCTTTTTCCTCAGGAAAAAGACTTGCTCTCCACTAAAGCATTGCGATTGGAGGACAGTCTAGAGGACCTGAAGGCAAAGCTGTCTGCAGCTTTATCTGATAAAGACAGACTGGTGCAGGTATGTTCAGTGTTTGTAGGTATATAAAGTTATTGTTTGGTGTGGGACCACTTTTAGTATTTGCTGCATTACGCTGCGTGTTATTAATAATGAAATCACAGAATTCTGATAATTGTGTGAAAAATATATATATTTTTAATACTTTTTGTATTATATAGCATTGAAAGAAAGGTTTATATTGTATTCATCCAGTTGGGTTACTGTTCTCCATCAAGGCTGTTTTACCTAAAGGTGCAACAGATACTCCCAAACAGAATACAGTCATTAAAGTGACTGACAGCATATAAGGAAGTAAAGAGAAAACTTCTTCCACCCTTGGATAAATGATTTATGCATTAATATTTGGCTACATGTATCAATCATCAACCAATTGATCAAACATTCAAAATAAAGGTAGATTTATTTATCCCCATACAGGAAAAGGCTGACCTCCATCAGAGGACCCAGAGTTTGAAGTTGCAGCTTCAAAGAGCCCAGCTGGGTAGGGAGGGATTTACTGAGCAGGTGTGTGAGCTCCACTCAGAGCTGACTCAAGCCAAGAGTCAGGCCAGCAGACAACAACAGAATACATTACTAATGAAAGAGGAACTGCGCTCAACCAAAGAGGTTAGTCTTACATCAGACTGGAACCATATCTGCATGTGTGGAACAACTTCATTAAATTGGAACTCTTAAGCTTATGGTTGTTGTAAAGTTTATTATTGGCTGTAACAGCCATGTATCCATACTGGTACAGTAAATATCCCAAAACACCCAGATACCCCTTCTAATGAATCTATCTGCTTTGTGCACTGCCTGCTGTCACAGGTGTCCAACTGCACAAATACAATTTGTATAATTACCATAGAAAAGCATTAACCGCTGCACACAATCCTAAAGTCACCATGCCCAATGCCAGGCACCGACTAGAGTGGTCTGCACCCCCCCCCCCATGGTAGCTGAAGAATGAGGCTTCTGAAATGCACACTCTTTCAGTGTGTGTGTGTGTGTGTGTGTGTATGTGTGTGTGTACAAGAAAGACTCTCAATCACTTACTCTCCACTACCACCACTCCTCACACATTTGAACACTGCAGTACTTTCTCTGAGCATCTTTTCCTCTGGATATGTGCACTCAGGTGAACGAAAGGCTGAGTGCAGACCTTGCTGCAGCTACTGAGAGGCTTCAGGTGACCCTGAAGCAGCTACATGAGCTGGAAGCTGAGAGGCTAATCCACACCAATCAGATCACAGCTCTAGAGACTGAGCGCTTGCAGCTGATTGGAGAGAAGGAGGAGATGATGGATGTGTTCGATGAGGGAAATCAGGAAGAGCTCAGAGAACTGAGGGAGAGATGCTATCAGCTCAGGTGAGCCTAAGGCAAACTTGAGCTGTAAAAAAAAAATAATAATAAAATAAAATAAAAAATAATAAAAAAAAGTAAATTGGACAAAAAGAGACTTGAAATGAAAACATAATAGTTTATAGTCATTGGGTCTGCAACATTTGATGGAATATTCTAATGGGTTTTCAAGCTTATATATTATGCAGATTTAGTTATTACCATAGTGTAGGATTTGTGTTGCAAAATTCAAGGATATTCTTTGTAAAAGTGTTTTTTAGGAATGCAGACATTTCTACATGCCCATATAGACATATCATAGGTCCATTTAAATAATTGCAAAATAAATGTTTTAATAACATGTAACCTTTGCCATTGTTAAATGTATTTCTGTTTCCATACTAATGCGTATTTAACATAAAAAAAAATTCATTTTGTATTCCACTTCATTACACCAACTATCCATAAAAAATGTTCTGTCACATTAAATGTCATGAAGAAGAATAAGTGACCTCATTTACGTTTCAGAGAAGCACAGTTTAACACCTTGTAAATTGCATTTTTATCCAATATTGATCATTTTACATTTGTAATATTTACTGCTAGGTCATACCATACCTTAACAGGTTATACCAACCATAACTATAAAGCTGTGAGAAGGTCTAATCATGATAACAGGAAGTGTGGCAGGCAGTTTGACCTGAAATTCTGTCACCTTTCCCTCTGTCACAGGTTCAGTGTGATGGGGGCATGGTTTTCCATCTCCATGTCATTATTATTTTTGTAAAATAATGTTTTGGGCAAGGGAACTATACTACACAAGACTCTGATGTCCTGCATTTCAGTGAATAATAACTCCTCCCTTTTCATTCATGTAGAGAGTTACAGGAAACATGGAAGCAGGAGAAGCAGGACCTCCACGCTCAGTGTCAGGGTCTGGAAAAGAAAGTGCAGAACATGCAGGCAGAGTATAGGTGTAAAGAGGAGGAGCTACAGCGGCTGGAGGTGGAGCTGGAACAAGAGAAGGAGGAGCTGAAGAAAGTGGCAGCACACTGGAACGAGCGATGGTTAGATATGGCAATGACTCTGCAGTCCACTCAGGCTGAACTAGCAGAGACCAAGAAACAACCGCAGGAGAATGATGCAGTAAGAACTGCGTGCCTCTACTGAACTTACTGATGTGAATGATTTGATGATATTAACTAACAACATTGTCTCAAAAAATATTTATCCTGAAATTAACAAGCATATAGTTTTTGATTATCTAAATATACACTGTATATTTAAAGAGAAATCATCCATGGTAGCTCTGTGGCTTCCCAGCTTAAAGTTCTCCTAATTTATGCTTTCAGGTGAAGGAGGTGGTAGCAGAACTGACCAGCATGGTGGAGACACTTGAGACACAGCTGAAGGACAGGCAGTGAGTTTCTGTGTGAGGCATGCTGTAGTTGTGCAGGTGGGACATTGATACGCATGTTTTTTACTGACAATAAATATGTGCCTCACAAGGGATCAGATCCAGAGCTTGCTGGAACAGAAAACACACCTTGAGACAGAGTTGTGCAGAGTCAAGGTATGGAATAAAACTCTTAGCATAAGTGTATGTCTGATCTCACAGTTCCATTCAATTACAGTTCTTTAGGAAACAGTTTAGTGCATCAAATATCACCCTGATTTGAGCATTTTAATATGATGAAGGAATATTTTCAGAAACACAAATCTGACTGTATGAACACAGTAGTGTCATACAGAGCATCCTATCAACACAAAAACACATTTTCTTTGGATTTTTATTTTTTTTATTTATTTTAGTTATTTTTTCCACACAGAAAGAAGCTGGTGCTTTGGAGCGTGTGGAACTAGATGCCTGCAGGCAGCAGCTGGAACTAGAGCAAAGTAGGAGCCAAAGCCTACAGCAGAAACTGGTGGGAAACCCTGTATGTCCTGTGATTTTTTTACTTAAACGCTGCACAAGCTATCGGTTGCCAGTGATGTGTTTTGTCCTTCTACTTTTGAAGAGATATGAAGAGATACATTTAAATTCATATTCTAATGGTGGCTGCAGGTGTCTCTGGAGGAGATGGATGGAGAGCTGGTGCAGGTGAAGGCTGAGCTGCAGAAGGTGTGGGACATGCTGAAAAGCCGGGACACCGAGCTGGAGGAGCAGCAGCAGGAGCTGCTGTCTGCTCGAGGCCAGGTGAAGGCTGCCTGCCAAGCTCTAGTTAACTGGCAGTGTCAAAATATAAGAGAGGATGTGGAATGTGGGGGTGAAAAACATGTGGTACTGAATGTGATAATTATCCTCTGATTCATCCTCGTGTGTCATGATAGGTGAGCCAGCAGAGCAGTGAGGTACAGAGACTGGAGCAGCAACTGTCTGAGAGAGAAAAGGAACTGAAAGAAAGGTGTGTGTAGCTCATACCATTTACTCATTTACCATACACGATTATATTGCTGTTGTATTTAGGCTGTCATGATTACTTGATTTAAAAAACAATTAAATAAAAAGAACAAAAATATTGTCGTTTTTTTATGTATGAACTGGCAGAATGATTAGTTTGCAGACTGAATGATAATTAGCGTAGCTGCAGGTAGGTCCAGCAGACTGAAAATCTGAAAGTGAATTTAGCCCTAAAAACACTTCTGTGTGTGTGACTTAAAAAGAGGATTACCTGCTTACTAATATAATGTATAGTGACAATGCTAATTTAACTTTTTAAAATTTTGGTATGGTACTCTACAGGGATCTTATTTTGAAGAGCCTGAGGGGTCAGAGAGACACAGAGAAAACAGAGACCCAAATAAAGATAACTGCTCTAGAAAAGAAGGTACAGTTAATAGTGACATTTTTTATTAATGGAAGAAGACACCTGATAAGAGATTTTGCTTCCATCCACTTTACTCATATCTCATCTCATCTTCCTCTTTGTGCAGCTTGCTGGACTTAAAGCACTGAAGACTAACCAGGCAATGTGCACTGATCAACAAGATACCCAGGACACTTTGAAAACCCAATTGGAAGGTAACTCCATTCTTATCAGATATGCACTCACCAACACTTTATTACTCCATTTGCTCTCAAGCCTCAATGCTTCATGGCATGGACTCCACTAGATGTTTAAAACAATTTTGAGAATCTGGTCCATGTTGACACGATTGCCTCACAATTCTACAGATTTGTCAGGAGCACTTTCATGCTGCAAATTTCTCTGTTCCTTTGGATTCAGATCTGCTGACTGGAAATGGCACTGAAGAACACTAAACCCGTTGTCAAATTCATGAAACCAGTTTTAGTACTAGTTTTCAACTTTAGCTTTGTGACATGGTGCATCATCATGGTGAAGTGGCTATTAGAAGATGGGTAAACTGTGGCCATGAAGGGATTCACATGGTCAACAACAGTACTGAAATATGCTGTGGCATGAAATTCTGACTACCATGTGTGTACCAGGGAAGACAGGGAAAGGAGTGAGGAAAAGGCACATAAGTGTTTATCTAAAGCTATTTTATAAAATCTAAAAAACACACTGGGAGAATCAAACTATTGATGGCACCAACGAGAAGAAACAAAAAAAGCAACTCAACTTCCCTGAACAATAATAAAAAATTCACCCACCCTCTAGCCTACACGGTTAAAACCAACAGTGCTACAAAGGTTTTTTAACCAATGCTATACAAGAATCATTTTGTAAAAGAGCACATTACAGCTCTGTTACTTGATAAAACCCAGATGGCAGGTAACATGCCAAGAACAATCATTCTTAACAGTCCTAAACTCTAGTAAAAACACAGTTAGTGGTAAAATATGAATGTGAGATGTTATGCTCAATACCAAAACATTGAAGAAGTGCCGGCACTAATTTCGTACGTGAATTGAATCAACACAATGATAAGGTGCCTCGCTTTAAGTCAACGAAGCTTCGTCACTTCACTGAACCAGCTGTAAATCTTCAAATACCCGGGCTTTGGAACTTTGGAAGCCCCATGAACTGGCCCAGTTGTGATGTAAACACTATTTCCAACAGGGCCAAACTGATAATCATGGGTTAATCATGGGTAAAATATCAAATAATAATGTACAAGTTATACATTAATTATACCAGTAACATCGCTTACAGCGCATTCACAGCATGTTAGTTTGCATAAAAATGGAATTTATATATTAAAAGTATGCCTCCATTATTTTTTTTTACCTCCCACACTAACCACATGAAGGGGACCAAGTCAGTTGAGAAATTTACCGCCCGATATGCCCTTGAAGCACAGTTATTCAGTGGGGTCAGGGTAAACAACACAAAAACATGTTTTGTTGTTTTCGTTTGTCATAGTTTACATATTTTCTACCTTATCCACACATTGTTTGTACACTGATCCATAAACAAAATAACTTCCATCAATAATTGTATATTTTGTCTGAACCCATTGAAGCCCACTTACCCAGAGTGTGTAAAAGTGTGTGAACTAAACTCGAGGGTTAATTTAATAGTTTTTGTTTTGTATTTTCTTCGTCTATTGGTTAAAATTAGATGAAGAATTATGTCAGTGGTATGTTTATTTAATACTGAAAAGATCTTATTCGTGTGAATAAGATTGAATGGAAACATTACAGTCAGAAAGAGGATAGTAATTGTAGTAAATTTAACTGGGCAGTAGATGGCAGCATGGAGCCAGGAGTCAGATAATTCAAAACATTCAAAACTATTTTCTGATTTAATTGGTCCAGCTGTGTTAATGCTTCAAAAAGCTTCATAACTTCCATTTCTAGGTAAAATACTCCTAAAAATTTGCTCCAACATAAAAATCATTAAATCATCTAAACATTAACCACAGAAAACAACAGTCCTGTATCTTCTGCCTGATTGGCTCCTGCTTTTAAATGAATGTTTCCTCCCCAATTACTCCCCAGGATTATCAGTGGTCAGTGGTCCTCATGTGATGTATGTGGTTAAGCAGGTACACCTATAGATGGAGAGCCAGAAAAATAGAGACAAACACACTCATGCTAAACAATGTGCTTGCACATAACAATGACAGAAGTGGAACCCCATGTGGTGTTCTGCTCTTGGAGTTCATCCACCTCAAAGTCCGATGCTTATCTTAGAATGGTTATCTATGGTACCTCAGGGTGGTTATCCCAGTTACCATACATTTTTTGTTGTGCTGAAAATTTAGCCGAAATCAGCAGTTTTAGAAATAACAGCATGTCTGACCTGTATCTGCATGGCTTGATGTATTACACTGCTGCCACACAATTGGCTGATTAGATAACTGAATGAATGAATAAGTGCACAGGTGCTCGGTGAGTGTAAAGGTAATGTAAGTCAAGGGCCATTGTATGCAAAGAAACAATGACTATGCTGTGGTTTTGCACTGTGGTGGTAGCGAGCAGAAGGACAGGCGAACAGTTGAAGCAGGAGAGAGATCAGGCTCCACAGAAACTACATACACCTACACCCCCTCAACAGGTACTGGCTTCCCACAGTATTCAGATGCTGATTATCCTCTTCTCTTTTTATCCGTAAGGTTTAGATAGCTTACTGTCACTGTTTCACTTATCCAGAACAAAGAACAGAGAGGATCTCCATCAGTTACCAGAAAGGAGAAATCTGTCAGCTTTAACCAGATAGATCCTGATCAACAGAGAAGGCTAATCACAGAACAAGTGAGTAAGGCTATACTGCAAATCCAGAAACCAGTTCTATGTGTTGTTCTGGAGTACAGAGCATATATACAAAACAAAATATCACTGTCCCATTACTTTTGGGCATTACTGTATAACCACTACCAACGTCATTGTAAGATAAACTTTATACGACAGAATCTCCCATGTATTGCCTGTGTTAATTTCTGCTGTAGCTGAAGAGTTTGTTTAAGGAGAGAGAGCAGCTTGGTGATAAGGCATCTCCAGTGCTCCAGAGAAGAGCTGCCTCAGTGATGGACTTGAGCCCAAAGTCTAAAGCTATGAAGGTAGACAATTGACCTTTGATGCACTGTTTGATGCACTGTTAGGATTTTCAGGTCTAGTTAAATTACAGCACTTCTTAGTAATAGTGGACATTATTAATAGTGTTTAATGTATTATATTTCTTTTAATGAATAAATGCAACTTTGTGTCAGTTTTGAGTGGGCATGACCAGTAGTTATGATAGATAACTGTTCTGCAAATGTTTCCAAATGAGAATGCGGACACTCTAAGCAGTGAGAGGAGGAGTCAGCAGAAACAGGACGGGCAGGCTCTGGGTGTCCAGCAAGGGGCGGGAGAGAGCAATGAGGCCAGTCCAAAGAGAGCTCAGTCAGAGCCGTTGACCTCTGAGGAAGAACCACAGGGTCAGCTGAGACAGGAGCTCAACCACAATACTACCCAAGTGAGTCACAGTGATAAGGATGATTACAATTAAAAAGACAACAGTTATACTGATGATGATTCTGTTAATTGAATACCTGCTAGAATTATTAAAATTTACTTATAATGTTAGAGAATTTAGGAATCTATCACGCCCAAAAGAGAAGGACGCTTAGTACTGTCCTAAGGCTGTATTGGATCTTAATCAAACAGTGTGCTGCTGCGGCGTGGGTGAGTCCCAGATGTTTAAAGCTGGGTGATGATAAACGTACAGTCTCACATAAGCGGCTTTAGTGCGTGTGTGGGAGAGGATAAAACACAGCTGACATCCCCCCTCCCATCACCAGAGGAGCATCTGGAGTGTCTAATACTAAAGGGTCATTTCATCACTTCAGCACTTAGATTGCCGGATCTGAGTTGATTATTTTAACACCTGTCCCTTAGTAACGGAGTCAGCTTAAGGACAGTGAGAGCAACATCTCTGCTCTATCCCTCCTCAGCAGATGTCAGCACAGAGAGTGGAAATGGAAGCGCTAAAAGACAGAAATGAAAGTCTTCTCAAAGGTGATGTGTGAAGTCCAATCACATTGAGAAATCATCTCCATTTCAAGTGGTCCTTCATCATTAATCAATCACTGTTGCAGATGTGTGAAGTTGTGTGTACACGCCTGTGTTTGCCATTGCTGTACAACTATTCAATTACAGTAGATGACTGCATTTAACACAGTGCACTTTTTGCCAATGAAATGCTCTCTGCTTTGCAGCCAAGCTGAAGTCACAGAAGCAGCTTCAGGATTTAAGAGTGGCAGAAATTTATAGTGAGGAGGCACCCGCCTTTGTACCCTGCTTGCCTGGCTTCATGAATGAGGAAGAGGAGGCACACCAGATGACACCACATCCTTTATGTATTGAAGGAACATTCACAGCCGCACAGGTGGAGGTGTGCGACTCAGACATGGAGGATGAGGAAGAAGGCTCTAGGTGGCTTCAACCGAATAAATGTGGTGTTTGAGTTTAAAGCCTAGGTGGAAAGGATCACTGCATGTACTCTATGAATAAATAAATGGATGCACTTTTGAGGAAGTGCTTCATAGCTTTAAACGCTTTGGCACTAGATTAAGCTTTATTACTTCCTTAATACTAAAGATTGATCTCTAACAAGACTTCGGAGGTGGCACAATACAATGAGGGTGACCATGCATTTTGGAGCTCTACTGATTTTACTTATGCTCATGTTGAACATTGAGTTGTGGGAAATTTGTGATAATTATCTAATAAAACTAATTCCCCAAGAGAACCATTTTGTTGTTGTGATCATGCCATATAGTGACCTAAATGTTTGTGGAAAACACTGATAAACACCACAAATTCAAATTTTTTTAATTACAGCTAAACAACAACAAAACAGCTCACATTTGCATTTTGTAGGTTCTCATCAGGTCTTGATGACGAGTTTACTGACGTGTGATAGATCTAAACTTATCAAGGTGATGGATCTCCAGAATTACGATCAGGCACTGCTAAATGACATTTTCACTGTTGTTGTGTAGTGTTTTTTGTCTCCGCACATTTGTCAGCCCAAGTTCTCAGAGATATTTAAATCTGATTATTTCATGAGTTCATGACATCACCTGAGCTTTCTCCCCACTCAACCCACTCCATCGCTTAATAAGTAGAGCGACATCTGGCATTGTCTTGTTGGCCTATCAAGTCTTTTTTGTGCTTATCCACCAAAACAAAGAAACAGATTTATTCAAATCCATCTTAACACTGTGCATCTGAGTAATTTCTGTTTGACTGACCATGTTTGAGTTTACCACTCAAGTGATAGATCACTTATAATCAAATATCTCCTAGTCCTGCTGACATGCAGTTGATATTACTCATAACAATGCCCTTGACTATTCTGAGTTGACTGGGTCTGATTTGTGATTAATCACTCACGTTAAAATCAGCTATTTAAATTACTAAAGTCACCCTCACACAAGAAACCCTTTAAAAACATTGGTATCATAACGTTGTAACTGCCATTGGATTTATTAGATCAAAATGAAAATGGTTTCGCCCATTCCAACTGGTTTGCTGTCTCCATGTTGGTCGATGAGAATAAATTAAGTCATTCCATTTCCCTAAAGGGCTTTAAGTAATTAAATGTGACATTTTAATGTAGTGCAATAAACATAAGGGCAGGTCTTAGTTAGTTTTAGATGATGATTTGTTTAAATTATTTCAGTTCATCATTACATCCATATTCAACAACAACAGAAAGTGGCAGCTATAGATGTAAACAAATGTGAATTAAATATTTAGTAACAATACAATTACAACTTTGTAATTGTAAAAACTGTACTATCATCCCTCCATGACATACCTCCAAACTCCAACAGCATCACTGGGAACAGTGATTCTGCCCAATATTTAGCTCAATAACCAAGCTTTTGATTAGGCTGATAATTACTTAGGGACTCCTACATAGCAACGGTGAGTGATTACAGTGATTATAATACTACTACTAATAAGGGCAGCTGGATATTTTGCCAGATGTTCTGACCCATGATTTCCATGTATGTAAATCCCAATTCATCATCCAGGGTTTGCTTTTAAGTATAATGATTAAAAACGTAGCAAATACTAAAGGCAACTGTTTATCTATTTATCTATTTGCTGCTGCAAAACTATTAAACAACTTAATTTAAAAAATGTTGTTCAATGTTTTATATAATACAGATATTTTGACACACAGATGAAATATTAATGAATGCATGGTGGCAGCCTCATATTGCAGTGGCTTGAGCGGATCAGAGTAGGAAAGAGAAAGGATTGGACTGCTGTCTGGAGGATTAAACTACAATGTCATTAAAAAATGAGATGATCTCCTGTGGAACTTAGGTCCTGTAAGACAATCATTTAATCCAAAACATTAAAAGCAAACATCAAGGCTTACTTAGGCTCTCCCTCAAAAAGCAGAGTATGGCTAAAACTCCCAGGCTCTTGCATAACAGTCTGACAAACAACATTTGCTGTATGCAATCTATGATGATGTGTTTTCTTCTATGTGATGCAATACATTAGCTGTTTTTGTGAACTGCGTATTGATGTCTGTATGAAACAGTGTTTGCATATAATTTGCTATTGTTTGTGTCTCATTAGCCAATGTAAGCATGATGAGCAATAAAAATCAAAATAATAGAGATATAAATGTATCAGACAGAAAACCATTCTTTAATCATAGCAACTGTGTTCCTCCATTCGAATTATATTATTATTAGAATAATATTAGAATTATACATTCACATCTGGAGATACCAACCTGATATAATGGTCATATGAACCAGATGGTGTTGCGATTAAGTTAAATAATAGGCTATTATTAGAGGTGAGGAGTGAATACTGCAGGTTTACATGTGGCTGCTTCTGAATGTGTTTGCTTTTGTATCTGTTCTGCTTTTTAAGAGTAACTTTTAGTTTGTGAGAGAGTATGGACCTGCATGATTACGAGTTGATCAAGTATCTAGCTGCTTCTGCCTGCAGATTGGGAGCTCATAAATGTATCGAAACAGATTTTAAAGCACCACATAAGACTAATATTTAGTCCTTTTACAGTCATACAATATTGTGTAATCAAATGTTTTCCTGCAGTACTCCCAGCAACACACATTTAATAAGCCCTTCCTGAGTTAAAGCAGGTGTGTAAGAGCAGGAAAACATTCACATGTGCAGAGCAGGGGGTATTCCAGAACTGGGCCCGGGAACCTGTTACTTAGTCCAGTTTAAGGGACAGCACTGCTGAATCTGACATAACTGTTGCCATCTGCACCTTGTTCAAACAGTTCATCTTAATGGACTTGTGCAAGCAATGGGCCTGTCTAATATCCAGTCTATTCTCCCACAATGTACTTCCAGCCTCCCTAAAAGGGAGGCTTTTGCATCAGTTATTTCCTGGGTGAACACAGCAAGTCTAAGTGTGCAGCTCTGGAGCTCTTCCAGAGTGCAGACCTGAAACACCAGATTCTTTCTGTGGAGGTCAGAGCTGAGGCTGGGCTGGTCAGACACCTCCAAGGGGCCTGGGAAGAGTGGAGGCAGACTGGCCTGAACAATCACCCTTCCCAGCTCGTGCACGGTCCCTGTAAGGCGGAGCAAGGAGATGGTAAGAGTCTGCTGTGCTGCTGTGAAGGTCAGGGTAAAATACAGGAAGGGATCTGTATTTCCATAGCATGCGTTTGAACCATAGCTAGGAAGCAAAGGGTTATCCACAAGCCGGCCGTGAGGTTGAATGGAGGAGAGGGGAATTGGGTTTGCGTTAGTGAGCTGTATGCTCTCACTGTTTGGATGGTTGTCCCCTGACACAGTGCAGTGGCGCTTAAGCGTTTTCTGGGTCTTTGACAGGAGTCCGAACTTGGGAAAGGAGGGCAGCGAGGAGCGGCCACTGGCCACTGGCCTGTAGAGTGGCAAGGTGAGGGACGGTGAGCTTAGCCGTCGTAAGGGGAAGCAGGACTTGGGCTGTTCGTTGAGTTCCGAGGTGGCACGAGGCCTTGAAGCAAAGGACATGGCGCTAAAATTGTCATCTGATGGTGTGGAACTTTCGAAGGCAGATGGGTAGTCAAGCACGTCTCCTTCCAGCTCCTCATATTGAACTTTGGTGGAAGTGGCCCCTGAAGAGGGCGAATGGCGTACAGCCAGGGTCACATTATCAGCAGCCGGAGGTGGAGGGGCTGATGTCAGGTCCTCTTTAGCCTCAGGACGTTTTTGTCGGGTCCTTCGCCAACACAGGACACATCCCAGGATCAGAGATAAACAGAAGACCACCAAGCCCACACCTAGCAGAATCTGGAGGTGGACTGAATAGATAGCGTAGTCAGAATGACACTAATCTGCAATTTTATCCTCTGTTCAAAAGATTTGCACTAATCCTCAACAGTAGTTATTTATATATATATATATATATATATATATATATATATATATATATATATATATATATATATATATATATAAAACTACAGGCAATACTAAAAATACTAATAAAACTAAAATACTAAAAAAGAACAATGAGGTTTCAATCCAACCTTCTACTCTGTAAGAGATGCAATTGTGCTTATATGAAGTGTTGTGATTGGGTAAATACAAGCATCTTGTTACCATATAGTGTTTCAGTCTGAATGACAGAATTACAGTAAACCCTGAAAAAAAACCTAAATATCTCCCTGAATAGAAAAATGAGGAATGCAATGATGATATTGGTATGCATGTGTGAATTGAATACAAAGGGTTCCAAACTGAATGTTTAGAGATACAGAATGATGGTGACTACAGCATACCATTCACAGACTAATTTGAGACTAAAATAAGAGGTTCTCAAATGCATCTCAATTCAATAAAGCAGATCAAGGATCAGATTTTCTACTGTCCTTCCAGAGATGGTAAATAAGCACGGATCTAAAAACTGGAATGGAGATAGTCTGTAAACACCTCCAAGTAAAAAAGGGATCACAGAGCCAGGACATACCTTCCAGGTGCTTAGTGAAGAGCACCTGAATCAGCAGCCACATGAAGAGCACAACGATGATGCCTTCAATCATGCCCTTACAGCAAAAAATCAGTATAGAGTGCCACACTGGCTGACTAGAATAATCCTCCTCCTCACTGGACATGATGACATGTGGACACAGCCACTTTTAGTCCTTCATCCTTGTAATGAGTCAGTGCCTCACAACTGAAGTGACTTAGACTACTCCAGAAAATTACCAAGTCAAAAATCTAAATCAGTCTTTTCCTTCCTGATGTGGATGATGGAAGATGGGGAAATCCATTCTTTTAGTTCCAGATAAAGCTTTTTTTCAATCCGCTCGTTTTTTCCTAGCTGAACAGTAATCCAGTGCTGAAGTGAGAGTGACTGACTGATGGTGAAAATCCAAAATTAGAATATAGAGGTAGAATATGGGCGGGATCCTGCTGCATCAGTCACAGGCACATATATGGATGCGTGCTCTGTATTTACCCACCTTTTGATCTGAACCACTCCTCCTCTCCTGTGGTCATCAGCCCAATCCCTGCCTCCCCAGCCCATACAAGCAGCTGTCCCATCCATTAGCAGCTTCTCAAAAGTTCAACGTCATCACAGAGTAAGCCAAGCAATGAGCATGGGTATGGATATAGACACCATGCAAGCTGGCCCTTGTGTACAGACACATGCCAGAGAACCTGGACCACAATAATGTCAAAAAGGAAAAAGAGAACTATATTAGCTCTTTAATATTTTTTTATAGCTAATGCCTCATGACCTGTAAAGCTTGATTTATCAAAACCAATGAGTGCACAGATTAATGAGCAGTTGAGCAAGTCCCTGATATGTGTGCCTGGAGGCAAGTTACGTTCAGTGACTATTATTTAACAATCCAGACTCCAGATTACTTTAAAACTCAAAAACAGTGGACCTGCAAATATTAACACGAAGGGGGGGGGGGACAAGACATTGATGACTTTCTGCATTAACTCAGAGTTTAATTCCACTTTGTCAAGCTCCATGTGTAAAAGTGTGAACACCAGAGAGAGCACAGTAGAAATACAGTGAGATGGTCTTTGGTTTTCAGCTGCGTAGTTATCTGATAAATACAGTAAAAAGAAAAAATGGAGAATAAAGTATCTGCAGGAAATATTTTAAAGTACAAAATGTTGAAGTAAGGATTATGGAGACTGTTCCTTTAAGAGGTTTATAAAAGAAACCCCAAAAAAACCAAAAAAAAAAAAAACAAAAAAAAAAAAACACACCTTTCTGAACCACATCCGTTACCTAAAACAGTTCCTGTTGTACCATGACAGTAAGATGCTGGGACAAGTTCATCTTAACTCATATAGATGCAGCAAAAGCTCAATTCAAAATTCAAACTCACCAGTATTTACACTTATCAGGTACTAAGAGAACCTGCAAACTGAAATAAGATACCCCAACCCCCGGACACATGTTCTTTGTAGAATAACTAATACACTTAATATGATATGAGATTTGCTTTCTTTGAAGTCAATAACTTCTATTAATTCTCCTCATACCATTGTATGAAAGCTGTTCTGCCATTAGTTATCTACTGTATATATTTATATATAGTTGAGGTATTTTGTCCACTACCATCCTGAGAACATTTCAAAACTTACCAAGAGATTATTTCAGAGATCATTCATAAAACTCTTACATATCTTTGACTATCTAGTGTATGAAGGTAATTCAGAGGTCATTCCTGATTTATACAAAAGTAATTCTGAGGTAGCTATTTCATTTCTCCCACTGAGGTATATCTAGTCTTGTTCATTTGAGACATGAGGCATTATGGTGGTGAGGTAAAAACCACAAATATCAACCGGAAATTCCTGAGAAATCTGCTTTCCAATATGGAAAGGCATTTGAGTTATTTATATTTTAAAAAAAACAAACAAAACAAACAAAAAAAAAAACAGGGAAAGATAAAAAGAAAAGAGAAAGAAATAGACAGTAAAAAAGAATGGAAATAAGACAAATATCAATGATCTCAAAGAGCCATTCCTGTTTTTTCCTCTTTAGCACCATCTGAGAAAGATCTGTATGTATGGAGAAAACTCCTTTCAGTTCTTTGTGAACAGATACCCTGATATTTCAACATGATCATGCCTTTTACATCCTAGTTTGATTCATAAGTATATCTGAAAATTTTCTCATCATAGTAAAGGAATAACAAGTTCATAAGGCCCAGATTAGCGAGCCTTTAACTGATCGTCCAACGCCATCTAAATGATTGACTTGTGGAACACCAGGTGTCCCCCTCTACTGTTATGCCTATACTATATACAGTGGTACCAATCACTTTTTGGACCAATGTGTTCTTCTCAAAATGTCTAAATAACAGCAAATTTTATGCTTTCAGCTGTTTAAACTGCAGTTTCAAAACTCTTCAAAATCTATACTCGAAACACTTTCAAAATCAAAATAATATTATAGGATATCTAGAAACTAAACATAAAGGAAAAAACAAAACAATCCACAATCAAATCAAGAAAATATACTAAATAAAAAAAAAAAAAGGAAAAAAGGAACGTTTGACCCCGTTGTTAACCAGAATAACTGCAAATAACACTCAATAGGATTGTGGTCCACTTGAAATCCAGCAAAATTAAAATCCTTTATCCACAAAACAGGAAGCAATCAGGGTATTCAACCTTAACACACTGGCATCCACTGTTGGTGTGCATAAGATAAATATGGCCAAAGTTACAAAAGAGGATGTACTAAGGGAAAAAGTCAAATGTTCAAACCCCCACTGTAGGATTTCGGCAGAATATTTTTTGCCATGATTGATTAGCAGTGGTGCTTGTAAGCATATGATTCCATGGATGTGAATGTTTAGGCATAGGTATATAGTACAGGTATTAAACATGTGAAGCACAAAGATGTGCTCATAACAGCATTTTCCTTAAAGATGAGGTATCTGTTGTTTTGGACCTGATCATTTTCATGATCATCCAAGTCCTGAGAAAGTTTGCTGCAGGCATATGGCAAAGAGCAGAGGCCATCTGCAACAGGGTAGAACAGTTACTCTTTGTAGATTGTCTTTCAGTGAAAGTAAACCTGAATGGGTCTCAAAAGGAGGTAGACTTGGCTTTGATAGACCGCTCTATGGTCAACGCTTCCCCATAGATAAGGTGTGCTTCTCCAGGAGAGGGAGACCACAGTTGGGCAGGTTGCTGGAAGCTAAGGAGAACCGGCAGCAGCGGGCTCCACAGAACCAGGCCCTTTTGAGGAAGAGGATGAGGTGGTGGAGGAGGAGGAGGCGATGCTGGGGCTGAGTGTGGAGCTCTGGCATATGGATGTAGCTGTAGCAGCATTAGGCATGGCTGCAGGGGACTTCTGAGCATACAGGGAACCTGCACAAAAAGAGATTGCAATTTTAAATATAGTGGTTATATAAGCATAGTTAAAAGAATACTTTTGGTGTAAATGTTTAGGTGACACTGGGCTACTGTGCTAAAATAACTGCATGTAATTTATTTTATGGCATAACCATACATAAATAAGGAAAACACTCAAACACTGAGGTCATGAGGGATTCTCTAATTTTATAAATCTATTACAAACCTGAGTAAATAATCCCATTGACTTCAATAGACACAGTGATACTGGCAGATCCGTTCGAAGCGATACTGAGAGACAGATCCTGCTTTTCTTCTGCAGAAGGGAGAAAATTCACATTATTATTAGAACTACTTGTAGCAGAATTTCAGGGTCTACAGTGTAAGCGCTAAAGAGTAAATCCTGAAGACTCACCACGTGCACTGGTGCTGTTCATGCGCAGACTGGCAGGGTTCACTTGTGATGCCATGGCAAGAAGGTTCTGCTGAAAGGCCTGCTGCAGCAGCCTTTGCTGCTCCTCTGCCAGGCGGGCCATTTTCCTCTCTGGTGCCTCCATGGCAGCAGCACCAGTGGCCATGGCTGCTGCACCAATGCCAGTCTCCAGCCTTTCACGCAGCTGCTCGAGGGTAGCAGCCCGGGCCAGCTGCTGCTGTTGGTGACCCAGAGCCAAAGCTAGGGGGAGTCGACCCGGCAACATTGAGGCAGGACCGTCTTCAGGAACTGAGAATGTAGATAGAGAAGGAACTGTTGTGACAAACCAAAAATAAATATCAAAATCATACAAACAAGACCAGAAAATTAATTAGAATTAATTTAATAAAATTAAAAGAAATGCAAATCACTAAAATTGTTGCAGAGCTCTTTTTATTGTGTTGTATTAACTCTTTTGTTGTGTTGTGTCCCCCCTCTTCTTCCCTCCTTCACTTGAACCTCTTTGGACCACATATTAAGAGTTCCCATGACCAAATGCAAATTCAACACTTTGAATTAACTTCAGAACTTCATCTCCTTAAGCGGTCATGAAATAACTAGGGAACAGACCACACTGCACTTTAGAAAGAAAACAAAAAAATTAAGTGCAGTGTTCATGACCTTAAAAATATTTAGGTTTTACTGACTCAACTGTTTACATTCTGCAGCTGTTTCTTGCTGACCGATTCCTTAATATATTGTGTCAATTTGGAGGGCCAAGCAAATCCTAGAGTACTCAAAGCTTTCATTATATACATGATGAAATTCAAAAGTTTTTTTATATTCAGTGTGTTTTTGACACAAGAATCAGCGCTCTGTGTTTAAAAACTGCAGCACTACGGTGTCTGATCCACTCGAACCAGCGCAACACACACCAACACCACCAGTGCTGAGAATGACCCACCACCCAAATAATACCTGCTCTGTGGCGGTCCTGACCACTGAAGAACAGGGTGAAAAGAGGCCATACTTTTGCAGAGAAACAGATGGACTACAGTTTGACATGATTATCTTAAACCTTTATATAGAAACCCTGAGCAAAGTAGTTAAGTACCACATGCTAGACTGCGGTCATATGTATAATGTGTTAACTGAGGCCCCCCAATGTGACTATCTGCTGTAGGGCCTCAGGAAAACCTTCCCCTTAATGGCTTTCACACTCTGGCCCTTTCCATTCAGCCCCCACAGACCAGGAAAACTGCCCATTTCCTAGACACATTTCCTGCCTGCCAAAGCCTACCCTTATGCTGAGCTGTTTAACAAATTGCTGGACATTTCTGTTGCTTTTTGGCACAGAAAAAAATGTAAAATAAAGAATTTTTATCTCTAGATTTTAGGATCTTTTAATATTTTAAATCCTGATAGCTGAAAGACAAAAAGATCTTGTGCAGTATTTATCTGAAATACTACATTACATTATATTATATTGGTATCCTGGCAGCAGGTGGCGCTTGAATCCTTAAATGAACACTTGCTCAGTAATGTACAAAACAGGCCTTGCTTCATGTGACAGCAACTTAATGTCATACACACCATTTTCTGAAATCATGACTGCAAAAAAATAATGTTCACTAAAAAAAAAATTAAATGACATTAAGTGAACTTAAAATGTAGTGCATGTGGTTTTATTTTTTTAAGCCCGGGGGACACATTTTGATGTACTCATGTTTTGTATAATACTTACCTTGGGTGTTTTGTGAACTGTTTAGCATTTTATTTATTTATTTATTCTTGCAGATTGCAAATTTTGAGGTTGTAATTTTACATACTTTTAGGGTTAACTGAGCCCCATGAGCCCTAATGTAGTAAACTCACAGAGAGCTGGATAGCTAGCTAGCTAGCAAGTTTACTAAGATGCTTCAGAAGAATAAGAATACTTAATTTGCTTTAGCTCACCAGGTTCCTCAGTCTCAAAAGAGAAGACAAAACCACATTAGCCTTGTAATTGGTCAGGGTTACAATGACCTAGGCCTGACCCCGTTTAGCAAAACGGGTGAAATACAGCATAGATTTATTAGACTTTGGGAGGATATTCATAAGACATACCCTGTATATTTACACTGGGCACCATGAGGAGCCAGATATATTAAATTAGAAAGTCTCCAGAGGCTTGAATGGAAACCGAATTTGTGTTTTCTTACTAAATTAAATAAATTAGTTCTCCTGTGGTCGCTCAATATGGCTTTACCCATCCACATGTTGCTGTATATTTAATAACACACTCAAGTCAGCATTCAAGTAGTTGTAATATTTTATACTATAAGCAGCCTGTCCGCTGCAATGGTTTGCGATTGGCGTGGGGTTTAAATGGCTCAGCAAAGCTGTTGAATAGGGGTAAGTATATTCCCAGCATATAAAATCAGATGTAATTACCTGTCCCTTTCTTAAGGGCCGGAGTAGGTGTGCTCTGCAAGCCGTTGTGTGCAGACGCTGGCAGGTGCATTTTTGGAGGAGAGAGGAGGTGGGGGGTGCCCCCACTGGGGGAGGGAGAGAATCGGTACAGACTATTACTGTAGCCAGGGCGTCGGCCCTCTCTACGGTTGCTGTCAATGGCGGCCTGCAACTCCCCAGGAGAGCTGAGCCCCTTCTTCTCACATTCATATGGATAGAGATACTTCATATATCTACAGGACAGACACAGGGACACATCAGTATACTGCACAAATTCAAGTAAACACTTTGAACTGTGCCGCACAGAACCCACATGACTGTGTCCTACACTGATCGATTAATGAAAGATTTCTGACATATTAGTCAAATTATTATATTATTAGTCTTATTTAGAACATTTCTTCTCCTATTGTATCTTCAAGAGAATTTTAAAGATGATGATGATGGATTCATCATTAAGTTCACATACTTTAAAACAGTGTCTAAAAAAAATCCTTACTGTGTGCGTAGGGTGAAGGCTGCGCTGGTGATGGAGGTGGGCAGGTTCAGGCCTTTGGTGATCTCTCTCCAGATTTTCTTATTGATCACTTCCACCAGACCTCCTTTCTCTGTCACAAGTTTGTACAACTTATAGAGGTCCAAGACTTGCTTGGCCATGATGGGGATACGATTCACAGGTGTACCTAAGGGAAAAAACAAAACAGGCCAGATGAAAATGAGAGTATTTTTCTTATATACAGAGTCTGGATTGCTTCCGATCTATTATTGCAAATATATTATATAACATGGTTTACTCAAAAAGGATATAAAGATCAGGATAATTTGTCTGCACTTCATCATGGTCAACGTTCACAAACCCAAAGTGCTGCAAACGCAACAAATAAAACCGTGTGTCGCTGTCCAACTACACATGGTCTTCACTAGAAGAGTACTGCAGTGCTAAGTAAGAAAGTGGCTGGCAGAAGGGAAGGGGTAATTCCATAAGAAGCCATTAAAGGCATTAATTAAAAGGTTCACTGCAAGACCTGATGTTCCGCGCCCCAACCGGCCAATTGGGCCATGTTTTTAATCCGACAGTGTTAGCAGCAGGGGGACGCGTGGATAGGCCCATGTAATGAAGCTCATTTGGAGGGATTTTGTCTGCTAAGTCTACATTCACACACACTCTGTTAGTGTGTGTGAGGAAAGAAAGAAGGGGATGATTGCGAGATAGCAAGAAGCAATCTCCAATCCCAGAATAAAACCACTGAATGTGTGTGGGGCAGATATGAATAAATCTGGTGAGTTGAGGTTAGGATAATGCCTCTTATTTATACATGTATAAGCACAGACAACTGCCAGTGTAACTGAAGATCTTTAGTATGCATACACAAAAAACCCCATAAAAACAAAGAGATGAGATGTGATTTCATTGTCACACATTGTCTATAAACAATAGTGCCATTTCACCATGGACACAAGTACTTTAACAACCGTCTGTTTTGTTGCAAGTGGACGACTAGCATGAAATGGGACCTACAGGTATCTCCGAAATAAATCTAGTGCAGACAGCGACATACAGACCTCTGAAGATCAAACCATGTTATTCAACCTTATTCTTTCATCAGGCAGATGAATCGGAGCTGTATTTTTTGTAGGGGTTTAACAGCAGCACATGCCTTCATTTACCTCTGAAGCCCCTTTTAGGAGTATGCCAATAGGCATGACGTGTTCATTTACCCAGAGAGCATGGACTGATTTAGAACTGCAGGCTTCCAAGACAGGGCCCAGCACTCCCTGGGGAGGCAGGAGCAAGGTCTTGCTTTGAAAGAGAGTTATTTAACGCTGGGGATGACATTACTCGTTCATCAAACGATCAGTGAACAGGCTCAAGCTTAGGGTTAACTCCAGGTCACTGTGCTAGGGATTTAGGAACAGGTCAAAAGTAAGGGACATGAAGTAGTAGCGCCATGGGAGAGACCCCGTAGTATGTTCCAAAACTGTAAAACCCATTTAGCGCCAAAATAGTGGAAAAGCCATTCCCTACTTTCTTCATTAACAGCTATGGACATCAACTCTGAAAGGAGCCATTTCTAAGGCTAAATGCTACAGCAAACAACGGATCATCTCTCCTGGGCCATATAAGGGAGAAGGCATTAAGATATAACAGGAAAGGTTAATGGCACAAAAGAGTGAGCTCTGACATTAAGCAGAGCAGTGCTGTGATTAGAACTGCCCCCTCTGTCTAAAGACAGACTTCTGTTAGTGCCGGCAGGACCTGACCATGCTAAGCCTTAAACAAATCAGTCACAACTAATAAGCCTGTGTGAGAGAGGAACAACAAGACAACTTCTGAACGCATTAAAAATTCAAACAAAGACATCAAGAAAGGCCATTCTCCACAAACACGGATTTCATTGCTACTACAAGCTTTTTATAGAGATTTTAACAAAACTGGACAGTTCCCAGGTTCCCATTTTTATTCACTGTACTCACTCTACTTTCTGTACTTTCCCTTCCCATGTTTTGTCCATCCTGCTGGTAAAAAAACTAAAATCCAACAGAGGTCAGTGGATCTGACCCCTACCCTATATATAGAGGAAACAGCTGCTCACATTAAGAGGCCTTTACTCTCTAATGAACCAATAGCAGGGCCTTGCAATGCTGACTGGATGAAGGAAATACCATGCTAGGGCCTAAACAATGATTGCCTTTCTTACTGTAGGGCTGTAGTAAAAGGAAAGGAGAAGGGGGCACAGGAAATGCATGGTCTCACACTAGATCAGACATCCTGGTTGATATGGGAAAGCATAAAGACACTGAACAAAACCCAACAAGGACTCTGATCTAGTCAATATATCATTCTATCATTTCTAGATATTGGAATGTGTTTTCAAAAGTACATAGAAAAATGTTTTTCAATAAATCTATATATACAATAATTATGATCCCAATTATCGCAATGACCCATTTTAGTAAATCATGTAAATTCTAAAAGACACCAAAGTTTTTTGCTTCCTGATAAAAAACAAAAGCCTAGCTGTATGTAGTATTTTTACTCTCATCATGTGTTGCAATATTAAAATAATAGCATTGTTACACAAATGTCAGGCAGCAATTGTGGAGAGCTCATAAATATGTATGCAACTAGTGGTGGGCCGATACCGATGGTCTTTCCAATGGAAAAGAAAATGTCCACTTAGGATGGATACCTTGAGCTTTCTGACTGTGCTGACCACATCTGACCAGTACCAAAAGTACAGCAGCAACAGTTTGTTGGCTTTTTGTTTCGTTAGTGCTCTTATCTTGATGATGTAATAACCTCTATACCGTGCTGAGTGGTGTACTATCAGGTTGGTGGTGTTAAAATTCTACTTTGCTTTCCCCATGAGGCATGTTAGTTTTATAAAGACTTGTTTGAGTCAAATATGCTTATAAACTGCCAGATTTTTGTGTAATTCAAAACAGAGATCCTGCAGCCATGTAAGAGGTCCATATTTGTTTAGTGGTTGAATGAGGAACTGCAACCTCATGTGACCGAGATGTCACACACACACACACACACACACACACACACACACACACACACACACACACACACACACACACCATTAGTTCACGAATACAGATATGAATACGACACATATCTATATGCTCACAGGACAGTCGTGAGCACTGGTTGTCCTGCTGCTTTTTTCTTGACAATTTAGAGAAAACGCTGGCCTATCGCACATGTGGGTTATGTTACCATTTACCTGAGGTGTGAGTAAGTCACTCTTATGCAACTCTCAAAGTCTTAACTTTCAGGTCTCAAGTTTCTCCTTGCTACAAGTCAAGCAAGTGTCAAGTCATACAGAATTACGATGCTCTAACCTACAGGTTGCGTTCATGGTCGATGTTAAATTATAGCATCCATAATCAGGAAGAAACCCGTTTGGTCTGCCTGTGCAAGGGAAAAAAAAAACTTGCTGCTATTAAAAAAAAAAAAAAAAAAAAAAAAAAAAAACCAAACAAACAAAAAAACACCACAACAGACAAAAGTCTGTCAGGATACATCTCGACAAAAATCATGACTTCTGGAACAGCAAGTGTTGGACAGTGCTTTGGTCTTTGGTCGAGGCTCCACAGTCTCCCACAATCAACTCTGAAATCTGAATTAGTGAACATCATAGGTCACATCAGTTGAATGTGGACCAGAGTGCCAGAAATGACACTTGCAGCATATAAGCGTGGTGCCTGCATGGTAGAGCACCTCTTTTGCCAAGTATAACTGCCTATAGTATTTGCACAGGTTCGTGCACCATCTGCCTTTGAGTACACAGAGCATACCAGTGGGAAAATCAGTACACCGTAGTTTTATCTGGCTGTCAGATTTAGCTAACTTATTCACACAGAAACAGAACTGCAGTATGAACTGTCGCTTGATTCAGCTCCTCAGTGTATCTGACAGAGCAGCCTCTGGTACACACCTCTGATACCTTTACCTCAGATAGAGTAGAGGCTGTGTGAGTAAATCAGTAAGAGGTTATCAATCAGTCTGGTTCATCACATTCAAATAGTTAAATACTTCCACAAAGATCATTTCAGAAATCATTTAAATTTGATTCCAGAACCCAAGCTAACCTAATTTTTTTTCCACTAACAGCATTGTGCGTGATTAGCTGCCTGATCTGTTAGCTGCCTGACAGTATTTACACCCCCCCCCTCGGTTTTTACTGTGAAATGTAGGGAGTAGAAGTAAAAAGTATTAAATGACAGGAATATTCCAGATGTACAAAGTACTTATACTTTGTTACTTGCCACCTCTGCATGTTAACAAATCTCCAACTTCAATATCTAGAAAAATTCAAATATTTACTTAAGTTAGGTCATCTGACTCAAATCCCCCACCTCTGCCATTTACAGAACTGAGCCAATATTGCGCTCTCCTCTACTACTTTGGCAGCTGTGGCCTTGAACAATATCTCTGCAGTGAAAACTCCAGTTGAAGAGTTACTGCTGCAAGGTCATAGTGATCAGAACCAGAAAAATCATATTTGCTTATACACAAAGAAGAACTGAAATCAGTCATGTTCTACAAGTCATATTAACACCTATGCTAATGTGGATCCTGTGGAGGGGGTGAGGTTTACAACACCCAATAATTTAAATATAAATTCTAATCCAAAAATAGCAGCAGCTCCTTGCTCAGACAGAAGGGCAGGAGGCAGCTTGCGTGGATTACTGCAAAAAGAGCCCTGTCAGCCAACACACGGCCCAACTGCACCATGTCAGCGTCTGGGGCACACGCACAGTCTAAAAGACTTAGATCACGTCTGATTCGAGCAGGAGAACCATTACCAAACAAAATCCTATTTTCTTTCTTGATGGATGTGGGTATAATGTCACTATGTTACTTGCAATCTGGCAGATGCGGCAGGATACAAGATTGTGGAGTCTATTCTCCTGCCTAATAAAGCATTTCTGAAAGAGATGATAAACACTTTCTAATGTGCAGAAATGATTAATGTCTTCATCTGCCACTCTCTAGCCACCTTCTCTGTAAACACAAACTGCAGTTCCTGTTCCAGGAGGGCTAATGTGCAGAGTTTAAGAACAAATTAATAAGACAAAGATGTTTGCTTTACTTGCAAAGAAAACAATTCATTAAGTGTATTAAGATTAATGAGTTAGTTCACTTAAAGACATTAATTACATTACAGAATGGTTCTGGCATGTGAAGCAACACCCACATTTACAGCAGCTTTTGGCAATGTGTGCTGTCGCTATGCATTTTCTCTTGTCAGGGTTTTTTATATGCCATTTCAAAAATAAAGCAAATCAAACTGTTACATAAAAATATATATAATAAATGACCGAGGTGAAACTATCCCCCCTCAAAAAAATACATAAAAAAAGTAATGAAAAGGCAAACCAAGACACTATATATGGTTGTATAAGGTCCCATTATGCTCACCATTAACCTACCAATATACATGTGACTGTGATACTCATGTCTTGTTTGTCTGATAAAAGCCTCTCCATTTTATTGGCTCAAAAAGCCCAACCTTACACGCTACACAAACTAAACTGGGGGGAAAAAAAAACCCAAAAAACAGAGTGAGTACAAAGTGCTCGACTGCTCAGTCTGCGGAAATGAAACAATGCTCAGGGAGAGTGCACAGCAGAGGAGAAGAAAGAAGCTGAGGAATCTCCTTGTCTTTCTAATATACATCTCCAGTAGGTCACCATAAAAGCGTGAGGGCTTGGGTGGGGGAGCAGCAGAACACATAAAAACACAGAGGAAGTGCATTCAGCAGGATGTCATAAACACACATAAGGAGAATAACAGGCCTCCCGAGAGCCAAAAGACAAAACGTCCACAAACAGGACATGCCACTCTTACCATTAACTCAGCACAATGCATGCCCCTAATCTAGTCTGTGCCCCAGGAAAGTAACTGGACATAACTATACTGAACAGGCCACAAATAATATCTTACAATCTTTATAAATAGTTCTTGGGCAAACTATCTTTAAAAAAAAAAGTTCCTGGAACACAAATTGTGACATGCAGAAAAGATCATTTTCCTCTAAAAGATTCCCAGGACCTTCCTTTTTTAGACTGGATGGTAGCTGTGCAATTTTTTCACTGTAGGCAAATATTTTTATTCGTAAAGTTTGCATGATATTACTGAGCGTGTATGCTACCTTAAAAACAGCACGTACATATCTGTCTGGATGGGGAAGTCATATAAGCAAATAAATGTTGGTGTCTACCACCCGTTCCTTTTATCCATTTTTTAATATAAACATTGCATGCATTTTCCACCCTTTCACTCTGTGGGCTCTCAGGCTGAGCTCTCTTTCAGAAACCTTATGTTTCTCCCTCTTCCTCTATCTAGTCACCATTTCCTCCCCCTCCCATCCTCTCTTTCTCCCCTTTATGTCCTGCTGATGCTCTCCAGCCTTTCCATTGTCTCTTCTCTTCCACTGTCTGTCATTCTCCTCATATCAAAGGTGGGGCCCTACATTTTAGGGACTCATTAATCTTCTGCAGAGGGGCAAAGGGACAGGGGGCCCCTTAATCCACCCCCCCCCCCCCACACACACACACTTCTATCTGATCCAGCCCAGGCCCCAAGCAAGTGGCCACCCCACCTGCCCCCCTCTGAAAACACACACACACACACATACACACATACACACACACACACACACACACACACACTCTCCAAACATCTCTCGCCCAACTTGCCTGCAGCCCCTGCCTCTGTACTCTTCCAGCCTTATCAGGTTTCATGGACTTTGACAAGCAGGACAATGCATAGAGGCCCACAGGTACTGAAGAAAGTGTGCGCACACATGGGCATTAGTGGAAAAAAATAGCCAGCTAATACAAATTCCTAAAATAATAATTTGTGATCCAACAATTAATAAGGGCTAGGTTTCTACAGACACTCTAAGCTCATGACACTGCACATACACTGCCTATTAATCCTACAGCAGAGATGGCAGAGAGAGAAGGCAGTAGAGGCTGATAGCTTAGCGTACAGGCAGATTGCTCCTAAAGCATAATGGGGGAGCATGTCTGGTCATATAATGTAAAAAATTAAATAAATAAAAATCCATGATTTGTATATCATGTATAATTTTAGCATTTTTGATAATCACTCAATCTATCCACCTTTCTGTCAGATTTATTCTGCAGCACTCTGGTCAACGTTTCACATTATGTGTTTATATATAAATGTCATGTTTGATAAGTAATAAGCACTAACATTGATTTTATTATTTTTTTATTTTGTATTAAAGCAACATTATGAAAAATTGACATTTCTGAGCCGAGCTCCCCCTATAGTCAGGAAGGGTAATTTGCAGCATGCCACTAAAGGACACGTTTTTCTGGACAAACTGAGAGATACAGAACCATGTGGCTCGACATGCCAGACTAATATTTACACAAATATGACTTCAAAAGTTACATACTGAAGCTAACAGCATGCTGAGCCCAGAGTAGCAACAAGTCATCGGATCATCAATATGATTGTAAAGCTACAAATGCTACATAGGATGGATTTAATATGTGCAAAGCAGGGAACACAATGTCATATCCCATCATTTCTACCATTTGCACAGGTCAGACACTTTGTGTATAGAAAAAGGTACAGGTAAAACACCCATCTTTGGCTTTCTGCCACAATTTGACTACCTGAAAGTTTTCAGGCCGAAACGTAATGAATAGAGGTGTGTCAGAAACATCAGTTTCTCACAGCGTCTGTGTAAACGGCCCTGTCTTTCACACCAAAGCAGTCAAACAAACATCATTAATCACCGGGAGTGGACCCCACCGACAGACATTTGGCGTGATCACACTTTTGCCGTCCACCCTCCATTATCAAGTCTCACTTCTTGACGCCCCCCCACCCACACACACACACACACACACACACACAGAGTTGGGGGTTGGCAGAGAAGTACAAACAGCTCCCCATCTGGTTGAGTTTAAAATCCTACGGTAGGGGTTAATAGCCCAGTCAAGCTGTGTCACTGAAAGCTTAGCCTGTCTGATGATGCTGACAGACTCATCTCACTGTCACAATATGACAGTCACACAAGACTCAAGACATATGATTCCACTTAACTAACACTCAGAAGCCAAGTTTGTATTCTGTTGGTGTTTGAATCAGGAAGCATATTGTGTGTTAAAGCAAGCTAGAGTATAATTGTTTTTATAGCCACAGGTCTAAAATATTAACAAAACATGTAGCAGCAGTGAAGCTGAACTGTGCAGAGTGGTGTAGATGTAGATTCTGACGTCACCTGTGTGACCACACCTAATATTCACAAGTGGACAGTAAATGGACTGTTAATACCAGGGTTATTGCAGCTAGATAGATAGATGGAATTTTATTGATCCTGAAGGAAACCTCAAACACTGACTGCAATAAGCACCCCACGCACATTAGGTGCTGGCAGAAGTATTCTCCAGGCAAATAGTAGCTTATTCTTAGAATCTGAACTTAGCTGCACATTAAACTAGTTTCAGATGGTTTTACCATAATACTAATAATATGTCCCTGTGCAATGAAAGAAAAATGCTGTCTCACCTCTCTTCTGCATAAAAGTGAAAAGATCATCTAGAAACTCCTTCCTGTTAGGGTCGCTGTCCAGTTCATAAAGCTGCAGAAAAAAAAAAAAAGCATAATATTATAAAACTCACCCATTCAAGACCGTTTACAACAGAAAAATTACAATCTAAAATACCACCCAGAAGAGTGGACAAACTATGATGTAAACACAAAAACTATGATTTAAAAAACAACATTTTATATCATTTTTCAGTTAATTCCCTTTTCTTTGGATCGCTAATGGATCTGCGGCTTTCTGAGCAGCAGAGGACTTTCAGGCAACACCCTGAAACTGTGTCTGTGTGTCTCCGATATGAGCATAACTCAACAGCCATGACTTTTGGATCTTATTGTTTACCTTGGCAAAGTCTCTGGAGGCCTCCCCTCTTGCTCTCCCTCCATCGCTTTCTTCATTCCAACTTGCATTCCCATTCTGTGGGGGGAGAGGGACACTTAGCTTTAGAAGTGTACAGAGATAGAGAGCAATCTGAATGACAGGAATTATGGGCATATAACCATATAACCTGTCCTTTCCTTGTTGGTGTAAATTTATTAATCATTTATTAACATTTGTAAAACTAACAACTATAAAAAGTTTTAGAAGACGCCCGTCCACATATCCCTTCAGATATCCATAAGGAGAATGGCCAATGCTTGCTTTACCATTTAACTGCTTGGTTTATACCACAGAGAGAACATATGTCTTTACTTGTGGAAAAAGTAATCACACAGCAACACTAGGGCCAATTTCTTCAGATGTCAATGATCCAACACTTCATGATAATAATAACGCCCTTTGTGTATCCAAGATTAGAGTAAAATATATATGATATTGGGTAAATCTAATCTGTATTTGGTAGACACGTCATGGAAAATGAGAACAGTGGGAATTTCCTTTTAGTATCAAGGAAGTTGCAGCATGACATAAATGGTTTAATTTGCCTTATTTGACATTGCACAGCCTGCAATGTGACTATTGCACTTTGCAATGGCGATGCTGAAACAATGTATTGTGCAGCCCAAGCGACAACAGAACTCACTTAATGGTGATCTCTGAGCCTTCCTTCCACTGGTTTGCAGCTGACCTAGCTGACCTTTTCTTTGGCTACCCTGTTTACAAATCACTTGCCACTGCCTCTTAATCTTGTTGTTCAGTGTAGGGGTGATCCACCACTTTGGTAAAGTAGAATCTGGTCTATATAGGAGCCCCATAGTTTGGCAGGACATTAAGTTTTATTTTCACAAATTTCAGCACTTTCCTTGCCTCAACATATTAGACTAGTCTTGATCAACGCTGAATCTTCTGTTGTTGTAAGGCTCTTCTTAGTTTGCCTTAGTTCATTCTGAAACTCGTGGTTCATTCTGAAATGTGGCGAAGATGAAGCACAGTGCCACCTGGAAAGTCGGGTGGGCTTTTCAGAGGAGTATCTAAAATAGCTCACCATGCAGCCGTCCTCTGCATCTTCAGAAATGCATTCTTGGTCAGTCAGGTGTGGCTTGTAGTTTCAGAACTACACACTTCATATTTGGACATTCAGACATTTTGTGGGTTTTCAGGCACAGAAACGCTGATTTGCGTTTCTGAGACCACTTTCTTTGAGTGCTCTACATCACTGGCGTCCTCATCTGGGTTTATAAAACACTTATAAAAAGTCGAAGAGTCCCTTGGTGCTCATACACTTTGCATGATTACGGGCAATCCAGCCTGTGTGCCCCAGAGCTCATCTGGGCAGAGTTGGAAAGGACGCAGCAGAGAGGTAATAAAGCACTTTTACAGGAGTTCCCCTCCATCCCCCTCTTTAATATGCTAAGTGAATCACAGCTGGGGAGAGAGCGGGATCTTCAGAGTTTACAGCTAACACACACCAGCTGGGCCCAGAAGAGAGCACACTCGGCAGGGGAGCAACTGCGGAGGGCTGACACACTGTGTGGCATTGTGATGTGTGCGAGTGAGAGACGTCTGTATGCATGTATACACACACACACACACACACCTCAAAAGGCAATGCTGCCAATACATTTTTTTATGAGGTTACTTGGTTGCAGTCTCGCACACAGAGGTTGTATAACATGACTGTCAGGTAAAGACATTTATAAACTGTGCAAGCTGTTATCAGGCTTACTGGTCAGGCTTTGGCCTTACTAATCATATTATGGAAGACTGATTGATGAGTGGGCAAATTAGCCCAGAGGAGGAACCAGATGACCATCTGGGTTAGCAGGAGGAAATGAAGTTCCCTTCCCCCATATCAATTCAATAGAAACTCGCATAGCCTAACTGCCCATCTCAAATAATTACTCTGGAAGATAAGACAAACATCTAATGTTACAAGTGTGAACACATCGTTTCTGTGTGAGAAGCACACCAACATAGTAAGAACAAATACTTCAAAGATTGTGAGCTCATCTGCAGAGAAACAGACACATACTTGGGATTCCCCCACCCCCCAGTAAAGAGAAACTAACCCTGAAAATCAAACAGATTTGCCTGTCTGTCAATGCACACATTACAGTGGGCTGAAAAGCATGGTCACCATTTGCATTTAGAGGAAATAAAGAGCCTACAGATGACAATGCTGGCGCCTCAAAGGTTCATATAGCATGCAAAGCAAAGGCAGTATCTATGTCAAAACATTTGAAAAGGGAGGAGCTCCAACACTTATTTTAAGCTTTAAGCAGAGCCTGCATTATAATTGAAAGTTTCCAAAACTCAGCAAACAGAAATCCTAGACGCTAAAAAGAAATTAAACAAATAAACTACGTATAACTATGCATGTCTTTAGTGATCTAGCCCATGGAATAGCTGTAAAAAGAATGAGGGGAATTTTCCACCATCTGACAATGTTCTCAGACATATAGATATATGATCTAACAGTTTGGGCCATTTCCTCTTTTCAAATACTTTAACGTCCAGGAATCTCTCCCTTTGCCGGATTAGAAGGCTTGTATCCAGACGGCGATGAGAGTTCTGACAGTGGTGCAGCTGTCTCATGAGCCAGATCACTGAAATCAACTTAAAAGCCACTGTAGGGGGCCTCTGTAATTTTTAATCCAAATCAAATAATTGGTCCTGTGGTGCCCTGCTGAAAGTCAGATAATCATTTATTCAGCTCCTTGCTGTGCTGGGGGCTGGAAGGGGGAGGGGGGTGTAAAGGATCTCCTCTTTATTGGAGCCTGTGTGCCTAGCTGGCTGTATGCCATCACATGAACACTGTTGCCTAAGTTGATACAGTCAATTAAACCTGATACGCAACAACTGCAGAAGGCTTAATGCAAAAAAGTGGGAAACTAAAATATGCACACGAAAAACACAGATGACAACAAACATCAAACAGTACAGTTACGAATCAAACTAATGTGCAGCAACAACAGTGAGATTCACAATAAACTAACATGTCTAGAGGAGACCAGGCACAGCAGAAACAAAAGGGCCACGAGAAGCCTGTAGCTGCTTGTCTACAGCCAAGAAGCTTTAGCAGGGCCTGGGGCAAGGGTCATATCCAGTGGCTGACTACAGACTGGGCGCTACATTAGAAAACAGATTGGCTTTCAAAGAAAAGGACACAGGTGTGAATGTTTCAGCCCACACAGGATAGCACCATCATTAGGACATGTGATTTTCCCAAGCCAACACCTAGATGATGGCGGCTTTAGAACATCTAAGACGTTGAATCTTTTGTAAGCAAAAGGACTCTGCCATTACCAGTACGCATTCAACCTAAATCTTTCCTGCCAAGCCTTGGCGTATAATCAAGCACAATGGATATGTGCATCCTGTTTAGGTTAGGTGGGATAGGTGCCCTTCCGTTTAGTTTATCTGAAACCATGATCATACAGCTATTTTTCCAGTACAACACAAAACGTATCCAGGCTTTCCTATTAAAAGCAGAAAAAAGAGCAGTAAAGTCTAGAGTAAAGTTTATTTACTTTTCTGCAGAGGTGAGAAGACCTAAAGCCTTTCAAAGAAAACTACCTCCGGCAGGTCAGGACAGGCCTTGAAGGTAAGGGGTTTCAGGGGGGAGGCAGACATTCTAGACTTGCTGAAAGGTAAAGGAAATGGACAGGGAAATAATAATAAAAAAGCAGCCCCTCCTTCTCTTTCCCATCTACCTTTCTGCTCGATTACCACCCCCCTCCGTTACTACTTCTGTTACGTGCAGTGAAATTGACTAGAAAAGGTCACAAATCACAGGACGACTGCAGCACGGCCACTCCCTCCATTCTTTGCTCATGCACAGGCTCCCGGTGGGAATTCTCACCATTTCAAGAGACGGAACTCTTAATTCCACTTGGAATGTTTCCTTTGGGTGGGGCTGGTCAATCGAGACACATGCACACACCACCACCACCCCCGGACCCCTCCCGTATCTCACATACTCACTCCAAGTCTTTAAAAGGTTTTTACTATCAAATGCCTCCGATCTTGTCTAACATTCCTCCCCAACCACAAAGTTCACGCTAGCCTACTGAAAGAGTCCAGGAGAATGGCTCATTCAAACGGCCCCACAGTGTCGCACTGTTTCCAGTGAAGACATTTGGAGCTATTATTCACTGCTTGATTTACACACAGTTTCTGTCTGGTTAGAACATGAAACGGTAGAGTCTTCACAACAGAGGCTACAAGAAACTGACTTGACTAGATCTCCCTCACAGATGGCTGCACTTTACACTGACGACAGCAATCACAACATCATAGGACCCAGGAGAGTTGTCCGACAATAATGTCCAGCACTACCTTTCCATCAAGCTGGACCTCCAAGCACGATGGCGTCAGATGGTGATGAAAAAACTGCAGCTATGGCTTATATAAATGTTAAAAATAAAAAGGTAGGAAGTAACTGTAGAGAGCTAAACAATGACAATTGCACATATACGCTTCCTTGCTAACATTTACAGCAATGACGAAGATGCCAGGCCCTCCACTGATTGATCTATGTGGCAAATCAATCCACTACAAAAGTAAACCCTGATATAAGCCAATAGAAACGGATTACTACCAGCTGGCTTGTACTGCTGGCACGAGACTGATGCGTCGCCAAGGTGACAGTTAAATAATGCAACAGTGCTCGACAAACGAGATCGTTCTCCGAGCAGAGGAAGGACGTCTGAAATGTGATGTCCGTTGACCATTTCAGTCTTTCACAGGGTGAAACTAACGTTTAAAGGTTGACCATTTTCCGAGACTGACGAGAGACCATTCTAACATCTCGTTGACGCCTTGGGTTAAAAAGACCTTTTGTCCATCAGTACACAATTCTTCCTCTCACAGCTACAGCCTCTATTAAACACAGCATAAGCACAAGCTTTCATCCAACAGGCCTTGCCAAGTACAGTCAGCTAAAAGAACACTGAATGAAGGACCATGCTTGCTGTAAAGGTGGATTTCACACAATCCAAACAGAAAGTGGCAACGTCCCCAGCTCTAGCTGACCCTGGCTGGCTATAATTCAGCACACGTGCTGTCCAGTGTCCAACGAACCCGATTAAACCACCATTAATCATACTAGATTAGTGTGCTAGTCGACCACAAAAGGGGCATTGTGTCAGTCACTGGAAAATAGCTTGCTACCAGTCTGTGTGTGACCAAAAAAAGGCATTATGCCATTGGAGTTGCTCGGGTAGTTTTTTTTTTTTTTTAAAGATCAGTCAACTGCATTATTTCTGTGCTAACAGCCACCTAACAGCTTTAGTACTTAAACCCTGCACTAAAATGTCTCAGCTTTTCACATAATAACGAAACGCATGATCTCATGATTACTGGAAGACTACTCCTTGAGCCGTATGCATGTGACTCTAGAAAACCAGTAGGTCATTCCCCATGGAGACCATAAACAAAGCAGGCTTGAACTTGTTTTTATCTCCAACACTGCCAATTAATTCCATTATCTGCTAAGGTTATATGTAAACACCACCACAGTGTCTGTGCGTGACTGTGTTTACTCATTGACTGAGGCTTATCCATTTAAGTGTGAAAGGCTCCAAAAAGCCAAACCCCCACCCTCGTTTGAAAATGCCATTTGTGGCATCTGTTCTCTTTTGTGTAGTCGGTGCCATCAAACCAGTCCATTCCCTCTCCCAACCACCTCCCTCCCCTTTATACACACACAGCAATCTGATACGGTTACCACAGCACAGCATCATTAAATACTAAAGAGCAGACATAAAGTAAGGGAAGATAAAAAGAAAGCAAAACAAAGAGAGTCAAGAAACAGTAAATTCCCCTCCACCCATGTCAGAGCCAAGCCACAAGGTCAAACTTCTATGAAGCATTAACAGAGTTTCTGCCCTCTCTAATAACACGACATGGCCGCAGTGTCTTGCTGTGCTCTAAAACATCATTCTCTTAACGCATCTGCAAAACGATGCTGAAAGGTACAGGAATTCCACATGCATAAGTGGACAAACCGTGTCTTTATATTCCCGGAACAAAAAAAAAGAGAAGAGATTTATCATGAGAAATTAAAGGAAATACATAAATGAATACATAGAAAAAGCCTATGCTGCACTAGTACATGATTGCTAGTCTAAACATAGCCATGGACGCTCCTACAGTCAAACCGTCTCCAGTTATTATCAAGCCCACATTCAGCTGGTACATTTTAAGGGTGTACACAAGCAATTTTTTGCCCACACCCACCATTAGCCTCTAAATATACAGTGCCTTGTGGGTGATGAAAACATCAGAGTGCTGCCCATTTACATTAGGCTTCACTTCCCACCATGATAGCTTTTAGTCTGTGTGCTCATACATTTATAGCGGTTATATATTTAGCTGTCTAATATTAACGCTTTGAGAAATCCGAGATCAGAGTTTAATAGCAAGATGTTTAAAATGCTCATTAAAATCAAAATGAGGCCATGACTGCACTCAGAAGTGTGGGGTCATTTCCATAAAGGCACAGCCAAATCCCTCTTCAGATTTGTGACTCTCGCTAAACTCAAACATGAAGTAGATCATATATACGATCAACAAAACCAATTTGCTTTCTGTTGCAACTTTCTAAAGGCTATAACAGACAGAATGCACTGGACGTCTTCTCTTAGAAAAGGGAATACAGCTACTTAACTTTTTCAATCGGTTTTTAATTGCATATCCAAAACGGTAGTCTTCGAACATGAGCAGCTGTGGGGATGTACAAATACCATCTCTGACTCCTGAAAAGAATTTAAAAGCTCTGTGGCTTGATCTTTAACTATTAGCACATCTAGGTCAGCTTCTACAGCCTCAGCAAGGAGCATAAAGGAAAATCCCTGGTCTCTTGTGGCGAAGGCACGCGTCCACAACACCTCTGCCTTCTGTCTGGCAGCCCTGACGGCATGCCTCTTTGGACAGAAGCCAAGACAGTGCTACGCTGCCAAGTGTCTGTTCCAAGAAAAGAGGGGGGAAAAAAAACTAGGCCAGGAACAACAGAGGAAAGTGAAAACACGGGAAGAAAAGAGAGAATGAAATTCCCAGTCTGCTGGGCGGACTGCCAGAACACCACACTTTGAAGATATTTAAGGACAAAACAGGTCAACATCGGGCCTTTAAAGGATCCTGCTAACAAAACAAAAACAGCAGCATCACACGTGCTTTCGCTCACAGCAGCAGAAGGTCAAGAGTGTAAGTGCAGAAAGAAGAGAAGAAGGGAAGAAAAAAAGTGAGGTAGCAAAAATCTGAATTATAGACTGTTGTTAATATAATTACAGGAAGTGTGTGTGTGTGTGGGTATTTAATATTTCACATAGTCCTACTTTAAAACATATTTATTAAACTAGACACTAGACTACTACACAGCAGCCAATGTTTTGAATGTACACTGGGATTAAATCTTTCAGTTTTAAACATCAATCAATTAATATAATAAAATAATCAGAAGATGAATACATTATGAAAATAATACAATATAAAAGTTTTAAATAAAATAGTTAAACAGTGCCGCTTTCTTATTTATTTCCAAAAGGGAGCCACTGTATATACATACACTTCCATTAATAAACTGCTTCATGCTTTAACTGTAGTAAATATAGAACGATGTTTGTTTTTAACATACGCTGTTTTCATTCCTTCAAGGGTCAATGAATAATAATAATAATAATAATAATAATAATAATAATAACAACAACGAGGAAGAATTGTGAAATACTGTACACCTGTTTTCTGAGACTATCATCACAATTTGAAAATCTCATTCTGTCACAAGCCTACATAAATTTGCACAAATATAACATATATTTCTAGGGCTTTATAGGGTTAGAAATGAACTAAAAACTAAACATATATTTATCAGTTACATCTATGCAAATTCAAGTAAGTTTAATCCCAATGTACATGCAAAACATTAGGAAACTATAGACCAAAAGATATCTAATTTATGCCTCCTTATTTAAGACTACTAAATACACAGTAGTGCAAATTCTATAAACCGAGAAAACTACAAATCAAGCTTTTCCATTCACAGTTTTATGGGTGACTTTACAGGAAGCCAGTGTGACAAATTCTGAGAAAAGAAACTGTATATGAATACTCATATAAAAACACCACAAACCTGTTTGATTGACTCATCGAAGCTCCAGTCGGCCAGGCCATTTGGCGTGGTGAACGAGTGCTGCTCAGTTGGAGAGGGGCTGTCTTCTGGTTCATCTTTCACTTTGGGTGGGGGTGAGCGGGCCCGTTTTTTGGCAGCCGAGGGAGAAGCAGCATAGACTGGGTAAGGATACGGAGGAACCCCGACACCTGCCTGCTGGAGAGCAAGGCTCTGCTTCCTTAGAAACTCCAAACCTTCACTTTCTTCATCCTCACTACCTTCCTCACCGTCCACCATCTCATCGTCTTCGTCCTCTTCCCCTGCAGAGCCCTTTCCCCGATCTGCCTCGTCTTCATCGTCCTCCTCCCGTACAGAGTCTACGCTTCTTTGTGTGGAAACCTTGCTGACCTGAGGCCCTTGGATGCTCTTCGGCAGTCTTTCCAGGGAGCTCTTTGCAAAATATTCTGGGGCTAGTGGTGTACCCTGGGCCCTTGCCGAAGCCATGATGGCTTGCTGTGCGGCCAGCTGTTGGGCATAGAGGATGTGGGCCTCCCTGAGGTGTCTCTCTTTTCGCTCCATCTCTAGCTTGGCTTGCTGCTGCCTTTGGAGCTGCTCCATAACAGCTTCGAGTTTGATGCCGGCTGAACCACCAAGTGCTGCCTGGGAGAAGACTCCTGCCAGGCCGCTGTCCTGAGATAAGATGGGCTGGAGGGAAAATAACATCAACAACATTAATTGAGGAAGTTTATTATGTATTATAGCAGAGAATTGGGTGGTTTGGTAGATATGGATACCGACCCCAAAGACAACCAATTGAGTCCAGACTAAGGCTTTATCAGGGTATAGGAACTGGACACCGGCCCATAGAAGCTCATTCAACGTTTGGCCAGCCCTCACTTACTGGTGAGAAAATTACACAACAGGCTCAAATGTTTCTTTAAGCAGACTACTTATATGATCACCTCTCACATATACTGAGCTACCTGGCTGAAAATGTCTCATGAATGAACATAGTGCTAATTAAAAAGGAGCGGTAGGCCTAATGTGTGTGCTTGCCTCTGCTAGCTTGCTAAATGCACGGTGTCCTTTGACCCGAACGGTGGCTACTTGGCAAAGATGACCGGATTTCCGGCCAAACTTCGTGTCTATTTACGTTGAGCTAAATAATTTATTTCGACCCAATTTACCTAATTCGTGGAATTACATCTTGACTATCGTGCAAATATAAAACTTTCCCTCACTGTAAAAAGACAAACACACACACAACCCCACACACGCTCACTCCTGAACGGCGGCTGCTCCAAAGTAATGGCGCACTTCCAAGATCAACAATTAAACGTGACCACCATCGACACCGAGTCCAGCCAGCCAGGAGAAGCAGCGGGTTTCACAGAAAATAATAAAAAAGTCACGTACTGTTAGAAACGCACAAACGCGCCGGTTCACAGCGAGTCAGTGTTCAGAATCGACATTAGAGGGTCTGCTGTGGATCAACGGGGTGGGGGCACAAAACTCCTGAAATCATGACGTGTCCGATGTGGATTTTGGCAACGTAAAAGCTCAGCAACTTTCAGCTGCTGGCGAGGAAATAAAACATGAACACGCGTTCACACACAACGAGGAGCGAACTAATTCGGTTCACAAAGCCAGGTGGAGACGGCGTCGCGTTCACCTCAAGTCGGGCAGTGGTTCGGTTCAGTAGTGCGGGAGGCTAAACTACAGGCTCCAGCATGTAGCTAACTAACTGCTGCGCCATTTAAGGTGGAACTGAAAAGCCAACTTCGTGTTCACACCAAGAGTCCGTGGATTCACTTTTTTAAAAGTCTTTTTTTTTTTTAACTGAGGGACCAGTTTTACAGCCACTCTATTTCTATCCACCTATCAGTCGGACTGTGCGGAAACGTGGCTTTTTGCCAGCACTAAGGACTTACCATTTGCGCCTTGCTGCCGCTGCTGGAGTTGTCCACCATCCCTCCTTCCTATACGTTTCTTTCCCTTTCTTCCACAAAGCTGTCCGCGCTTGATCAGTGCACCGATAATGTTTGCATCCACCCGAGTGTTTAACGTCCCCCCGATAAGAGTGGTCTTTGGTGCTCGCAGGGTAAAATCGATGATGTGATTTTTTTTTTCTTAAAGAAAGAGGGGAGGGATGGGGGCAGCCGAAGGGAAATGCCTGCCTGAACTCACCTCAGCTCCCGGAGTGCCGTTCATGGGGACTCCCACTCACTGCCCTCGACTTTCCTCCACCCAGAGCCAACCCCCCGAGCTAAAGCCCGCCCCGCTGCCTACAGCAACAAGTAGGGCTGCGTCGGTACGTCTCAGGGTTGTGACTTAACCATGCAATGTATATAAACCTGGTTCTTTATTATTTTAATTCAATTACTTAATAATGTCTATAAACCCATTTGGTCTGTTGCAACACCACACACTGGACTTTTTTTTTTTAACTAGAACACAAACTGCACCTTTATAAATATCAAACTAACAGATTCAGTTCCATTCATTAATTTTACTCTGAATACTGTGAACACAATTCTGATATTTATTAATTCATCTATTAGCCTGACTGTCCTGGTATACTGATGAGAAGAGCGCTCGCGTTGCTCCCTCTGGTGGCACCATAGTGTACTGAGAGGTCTATCGCTACTCTTTCACACCAAAGGGGGTGGGGGAGGGCTAAGGGGGGTGAGTAAGGGAATAGAGACAAATGCTGGAATGCACAGCCCTTCTTTATCTCATGTGGCATGTAATGTGAAAGTAAATACAAGCAACTCAATGCAGTAAACTCATGGAAACATGCTTCTGGGTGATGAACAGACAAATGGATTCAGTAAATATATTTCCCTTTATTAAGTCCATCAATATTTTACAAGCAAAAGAACCTAATAAAGGCCAATTAAATACAACACAAACATCATGACACGAGGCAAAGACTTCAAGTACAGAGGTCCACTCCATCCTGACAACCCCAATAGGTCCTCGGATGACTCTGCAGAAAAAGACAGGACAAATACAAACATGTTAGAAATCACACACAAATTCCTACATATACTCATCAGACATAAACAACCTCCAATTTCCCTCTAGTACTGATTGTTTTCACATTAAAAGTAAGCCTGTAGCCTCACATTGATTTTGTCCGAAGTCCATTACTGCATTATTGTTTCCCTTCTCTGTGGTTAACCATGTGTTAACCAATTTCCAAAATTAGTTGGAATGCATATCCCTAGTCACTAGTGTCTACGGACAGTCCAGATTTATGCATGGACACTGGGTGCTGGAATAAAAATGTGTTACCTTTGGATGTCCTAAAGACTAGTCTGAAAACCACTGTCTAGGTCACAGTAGTGCACTATTTAGCAATCTTAATAATTAAAACACACTCGATTCAACTAATTACAATAAATATGAGATGAACTGCAGTTGGATGAGACTTCTGGACACCTCATTTGTACTTACAGGAACTTACTAACAAAACTCTCTAAAGTTGGCTTATCAAACAAGCAAGGCAGCCGTACGCTAAGTTATGGAAATAACACAGATAGCGGGTATCAGGTGAGTTGAGTGTTTTAGGAACATTGTATGTTAAGAGGACAAATAATCATCATTAATGAGCAAGCAGACAAGGCTGCAAACAAATTATTAAAGTCCCATTGTTGGGGACAATATTTTCCAGGGACACCAGTGGTATTTACAGCAAACCTGTATTTGTGGTTAAGTAGGTTATAGGTTATATTTCACTAGGTGTAAAGCTGTTTGTTCGGGTTCTCACCACAACAGCAGAAGTCTATGCTTTGTCAATGCCAAGTTCTTCAGGCGTGGAGATGCCCAGTTCATCGAGCGTGGGCCGAAGTTCTTGGAGAACATAGGGGTAGATATCTTTGTGGGGCCCAGCTTTGTCCTGTGTAAAGTGGACAGAAAAAGCAATGTGCAAAAACAATACATTACTTCACATGATTTTGTGATGTATGAATTAAATTATCATTGCTGTCATGTAAAAACCCTGTATATCCATTTTTCTTTGCAATTTAATAATTAGTACACAAATAGAAATAGTCTAAAATTACTTTGTCAGAGCAACAATATACAGGTATGATATAGGGAAAAAAACACCACCTAGTGATGTCAAAATGTTTCAAGTGGTTTTCCACCAACCTTGACAGCCTCAAGAATACGGATGGCACTGGCCAAGTCATTTAACCTCCGGCAAGCCCTCAAAGCCGCATCCAGGATCTTGGGCTCAGGTACCAAGTCATAACCAATCAATGTGTTCATACCTAGCAGAAATCAGAAGGCAACATTAACCACAGTAAAGCTTTTCAAATATATATATATTTTTTTAATGTATGCAATAGAATATAATAATCTACATCTATTCAAATATTTTGTGCATGTTTACCTACAAAGGTTTTCATAACTCATTTAAATGCTTCCAATAACCTAACACAGCCTGATCAAATTCATATTTATTAGAAAACACAATATACTGTAGGTATGCGTGTCTGCATTGTTGCACTGAGACAGACAGGACACACAAGGGGTTTATTTTAAAACTGGATGATCAGGATGATCTGGGTGACTTGTTTTGATAAAGAGAGTCAAAACCAGGAAATAAGTCAAAAGCAAGTCAGTTCAAAACAATTTTTCATATCATGTTAGTAATACATATGTAAGAACAAGATGATTCAATTTACTGAAAAATAAAAGAAAATGTAGGGGGGTGGGGTCAAAATGTGTTTTCTAAACACAGGTTAAAAAGATAATTTGATAAGATGCTGGTTTATAACCTACCTTTCTTCAGCTCCCAGGCATCGATATCTGGTTTGCTGAAGTAGGTGACCCAGCGGGCATCAAACTCCTCATCTGTCTCCTGTTTGCCATGAGAGTAGCAGCGGGAGGCTAAAGGAGCTGTTTGGAAAAACAAGACAAAAGAGTATAAGTCAAATGTCCCTCTTTCATGAATAAGTGTTTCAGATAAAGACCCGAAAACATAAAATACTGGGTCCTCATTCAGACAGCCTCGACAAAAACACCCCTAATTTTGGTTAGCAGGAATGCACTCGATTTTATTTTATTTATTTAAAAAATAAATCTGTGGCTACTGTACAGCACTTATAAGATCAATATCTTATAAGATATCAATATTCCACTGTTTTTTTATTGGAGACGTCTTCACTTACTGTCGGTGGTTCTGCTATAAAAAAGATGCTAAAATGCTCCAGATCAATTATAATTTCTTGTCTGTGGACAGCATTTAGACAAAAAGGAACGACAGTAGATACAATCCCCTCAACTTTCTATGCAATTTGCAAGCAAAAAAAAAAAAAGAAAGATAGGATTTCCATGGGCGTTTCAATTAAATTGACCTTTTGCAATTACATTGTGTAAAGATGAAATTTCTTGCAAAGAGCATTGTTTTAGTTTTAGTATTGCCATCTCTAATTTCACATCTGTCGGGCCCAACTGCACTCCACCACTGCTGTGGTGTTTGGGAGTCCCAACCTGCACACTTCACTTACTACACTATGAATGCACTTTTAACATACTATGTTTGTGCACCATGTAGTGTCCTCATGTTCGGTTTAGGATGCAGTGCTTGCTGTAAGAGGAACATGGAAGAAAAAGTATAGGTCATATTACACTAAATCTATGCATAATTGCACCATCCTCTATACATTACTATTCATAGCTGACTTTAGCAAATTTGTATAAAATGTTTGTTATAACAAAAAAAAATTCCTTGGATGAAAATGTAGCTAATAAGTGCACATGAAAAACCAACAGACTTCTTCAACCCAGAAGTAAAAAACAAACAAACAAACAAACAAACAAAACATTAAAAGCTATAAATAGGTAATAAAAACTTTTATGTTCCCCAAATGCAAGAGCTTCACCTATTTACTAATACCAATAGTAAATGTGACCATCCTGTCTGAGTTAAGCAAATGTCTAACGCAGCTTGCTCATAGTACAACAAGGGCCCTGAAACTAGGATACATGTTTGAGTCACTTGCTGGGAGTGAAGGACAGCACGGTACCATAAATAGAAGGCAGGCAGACATAAACGATCTATATATCATGTATCACTGGATGCAGAGAAATAACCAGATATTGCTAGGTTATGCCTTGTGGCCTCTGAGCATGGTATGGCAGGGATGTTTAAAAAACCTAATGTCAGAAAGGGGGTGACCGCAGCTCAGAGCACGGTTTCTACTAGTGTTTTGATTTGTAGTTCAACACCATGGCTGGGTGGGGGTATGGGGGTTTGTGAGAGTACAACAGACCATGCCTTCACTTCATGAACAGGATGACAGTGTTACTCTCAGCCCTGGCAGGTCCTACAATCAAACATAAGCTTTTAGCACACAGAGCTTCATGATCACCTTATATGGCATGAAACATGTGGTGGGCCTGACATTCCCAGGTTAATAAGACTCTTGGGGGGCCTCACCTCGAATATGACGAGAGCTACAAACTTCCAATAACAGCAACAGCTGTGTTTTACAAGTGAACTTGTAATTGATTTCAAGTGATACTTTGTGTCTGGTATTGGGATTCAGACCTGCGTCCACAAAACCCAATTCAAGTTTTCTGTTCTTCCTTCTCTAGATGTTTCCAATCAACATGAACCTTCACCAAATAAAAAAAAAAAACCCCAGCAATTTCAGCCACACACACAACTCAGGAAGTGTGCTCTTAACAAAAGGCTGGCCTTGAGTAAACACTACCGCCTTTATGAGGTAAAGGTGCATGTATTTGTCACTGTACACTGTACAGCGAAATGTGTCCTCCGCATTTAACCCATCTGGAAGTGAACACACACTCACACACGTGTTAGGGGCAGTGAGTACACACACATACACACCCAGAGCGGTGGGCAGCCAACTCCAGCGCCCGGGGAGCAGATAGGGTAAAGGGCCTTGCTCAAGGGCCCAACAGTGTCAGCTTGCCGAGCCCGGGAATCGAACCCACAACCCTGTTATCGATATCCCGGCGCTCTAACCGCTGAGCCACCACTGCCCCATACCTCATAAGGCAACTGTTATTATAAAAACCATCTATTTTATAAAACTACTTATTAACTTCTTAATAATTGAACATGACAGTAAGTTATTGGATGTGAACTGATGCACATACAGAACTGTTCCTTACACTACAGGTACTTAACAAGCCAGCTGACATTCATCAGTCAAGGGCAGCAGTCCTCAGCGCTACAGGTGAGAGACAGGAGTCTGGTTCCTGCTTCAGATGGAAGCTGGCCAGTGTGTTTCATTTTTTTAGCTGACAGTTACAGAGGTGGAAAATATTTAGGGGCATAAACTGTTTATTCGATTTAATAAACCTTTCATTAAAAAAAAATAAAAATAAAAATTCCCTCAACTTAATAAATTAGTTTATTAAATTGTTCACTCAATCTTATAAATCCTTTAGTTCATTTCAGGTAGGATATATATATATATATATATATATATATATATATATATATATATATATAACAATAACGGAACTAATTGTTAATGAGGGAGAATAATTTATTGAATTAAGGGAACTATTCATTGAACTATTCACGTCTCTAAATATCAGCTATTTCTCTACCTAGACTCTGTACGTTTCCACATTTAAGCTTCAACAATAATAAAAGATGGCTATTTCCATTTTTATTCAGGCAGTTCGTGGTAAGTAGGTCGAAGCCGTGCTCTGTGCGTAGCTGACAGTCTCGTAACCTCCGGCAATAATGTCAGGTCCACAGTGAGGTCGAGCACAGCGGGCTTTTCATAGCCGTGTCCTCACACTGCACGTAGTGCAGCAGGTTAGCAACCCGCGGCGGCTCAAATCAACCAGCACGCTATTAGCAGCTAGCTACACCTAAATAACGAGCACGTCCTTGAACACAGTGCACATGACATTCATTTTCGAGTAAATTAGCTAAATAAAGCGGTTACTGAACTGGCCGAGGTTAGAAGTAGACTTTGAACAAGGACCCTCACTCCTACATCGAGTTAGCTCGCGTTAGCCGAAATCAGCTGGGCCTCAGTGGGTCATTGCAAGGACACGGTCAGAAATCAGACACAGCACCGGCTAAGATGCTAATCACCCAAATGTGTCCGTATAAAAAAGGTGCAGCCTATTCATTTAAAACGATAGAAACCACCACGAGCAGTTATACCCACCGTGCAATTGCAGAGCAAGACCCGAGCTGAGCTAGCTAGCTTATGAACTACACACTGGGGTGCTAAGCTGCCTTGAGTTAGCCAGCTAGCATGCTTGCCAGCTAGCTATCCAGCTGACAGCTCCGAGTCTGGCGCCTGCATGAAGGCTTTCCTCGTGTTTGGTCACCACTAACGTTGTATTTACAGCGTCATTTTGTAATTACCTGCATACTGTGGTCGGGATCGTGTTAAACTCCGAGCACCGGAGACGGAAAGGCGGAGGGCGGCTCTGAACATGATATCGGGTCGGACCGATTTACTGCGACTCGGACTTTGAGCGGTAGCTAACTTAGCTAGTACCGCCGGAATGGAGGAGGAGGAGGAGGAGGAAGCCAAGGCCCCGAGTCCTGAGACAAGTGGGTGTTTTCTCCGCCTGCATTCAGACAGACCCCGCCTCCTGCGCCAGCGCTCACACTCTCAGGGACTTTGACAAGAGCAAAATTAGAGTGTGGTGAGTTTGATTCCAGGTGGTTTATTTTTCCAGTACGAATTTGAGATGGCGCTATCTAATGCACTGAAGACTTTGGGCTGTATCGCCATTTAGAGCTATTCTGTATATGAGGAAGATGGGAAGAGTTACCTGTCACTGTTGGAGGTCATCACATTTAGTTTTGAGAAGGGGGGTATAATTGAGATTGGGTAACTCTGACAGCTAGTAGGAAATGTTAACACCCAGATATGTGAAGAAATGAGTGTGTCTGAATGGGTTGGTTACATAGGCTCTTATATGGCGGTAGGACAGAGGATGTGGACCAGTTAATGGAGTGGTCTGATATTTTAGAGTCATTGTAAATAGTTTGAATGTTTTCTTTTATCAAAGGATGATGGATTTTGTGTGAAAAGTAGAATGTTGTCTGTGTATATGTTATATATTTTAGGTTGGGTGAATGATGAATAATAAAAGTTGGGGAATCAGCAAAAACAAGTGCCGGATCCTGGCCCTCAGTTCCCCATCCCGATATAAATGACATGACTTCTGGAAGGGATAGTGGGTGGCAGAAATTGAGGTAACAGGCAACACTACATCAAGGGGACCAACCTTTATTGGAAAACCCAACACTGTGTCCACTTCCTCTGAAAAGAGACATGTAATTCAACAGACAAAAAAAAATAACTCTAACAAGGTCTAACAAGCTCCTAACATAGTTAGGGTGTCTGACAAGCATATCAACATTCAACACACAACATTTGCTGATTTGCTGAGCTTGTAACAAGCTATGCAGGTCAATGCTGTAAGGAAAGCAGGGAAGTAATCAGAATATATTACTTTAATATAGTAATGCTGTGGGTTGGGTTACAGAATAATCTACACTGGCATACATTTTAAAAGTAACCCTCTCAACCCTGCCTGCAGAATCTTATGTCACTGAGTAGCTGAATATCCAGCAGATGGCAGTATTACGCTTCAGTGGAGGAGAAATATGGAAACAAATGGCTTTTTGATGTTTTCTCTTTTACAAGCTTTTGTGTTTAGTGACTGTACAGTTAAAGCCTTTTAATCATGTAATATGGAATATGTAAATCATGGATAAATATGAATAAAAATGGGAAAGTGGATGAAATTACATGGATAGTAATTACATGCTGTAGGAGTGTGTTCCCGTGCACGTTTTTTTAATGTTGGGCAGCATTTCATGAGAGCATGAACTTAAAGGTCTCTTTCTAGAAGACTCTGTAGCATCTCCACATGTGTTTTCCTCTGAGCTGGAGCTTGTCTCAGCAGGTGACTGGTATCCTAACTCCAGCGGGTCCAGTGGCTCTTTGGACAGGAAAATGTAAATGGCTGGGACATTTTTAAGCACAGTCATCTGAACGCCTTCATCCTCCTGGCTCTGCCACACTTCTCTCACCGTCCTGTACTGAAGCTTGGACACTTGATGTAACCCTTGGACATTACGTTTCATGATCTCGGCACAGGTAATGGTTTTAGTGATGGCCCGACCTATCCCAGTGAACATGACCTGGCTTACTGGAGCCATTGGTCCTTCTCCCTGTAGACGGGACATGGCAAAGCCTACAAGGTTTCGGATCTTACTCCCCTCCTTAACACGCATCTCTAGGACCCCGGGTCCTAATCCTGGGATTGGACATGAGCTCGGCTCTCCTGTAGAGGACACTCTTCTGAATCCTTCTTGTGCTGGCTTGGAAGAGCAGGCGTTTGGACTTCCAGCCATGGTTGTAAGAGAATGGTGGATCTTCAAAACAGGTCTGGAACTTGTGGAAGGCTCCCGGCTGGAGAGGAACATATTTTATCATTACATTTCATCATTTCTCAAAAGTCATTTATAAGCAAGAGCTCATATAACTGAGCTTGGAAGAACCAACACTGTCCATTTTCTTACAAGTCAAGAGATTAGATAACATCTCATGCCTCATAAAAACGGCTTGGGCAAATTCATCACATCACAAATGAGTATAAGCGATTTGTCACTCCTGACTTTGACGCATGCTTCAATTTCTGTCAGAGGAAACAAATGAGAGACTGATACTGATTAATGTTCTGGGTTAGATGGCAGGCTAATTATACGATCTTATAATTAATAATAGATCAGTGTCACATTTCAAACACAAGCCATTTCACACAACGCATTTACTTAGGGTTGACTGCACACATGGAAAGATTGCTAAAAAACAAGCCATTCATTACAAAATTACTGGCTTTATTACCAAGTAAAGTTTTACCCAATGAAGCTATATTTACCTGTTCTGCCTGTGGATGTCATACGGGCAGTTAAAGTTTGTCCTGGATTGTCAAACTGTGGCCAAGCTGACTGGATCCCAGACTTCAGTCACTGTCCTCATTTTCAAGATGTCCTCTCACAGACGTGCCGCATGGAGGGATGAATACAGTTCACCAACATGTATTAAAGAAGCGTTTGAGTGGCTGTGAGGGACATGGGGCAGGGGGGGAGTATCAGACAGAGAGAGTGAGACATTGGGGACTTCTTAAAGTGACAGGCACTATTTTCCTACCACTGAACCCTTTCCTCATCAAACAACATCACTTTCTAAAAGAAGCCTCATTTAATTCCCCTTTAAGTGGGCCGCGTTGATGAGCCCCTGTCAATCTGTGCGTGTGTGTAAATGATTAACATGCGTGACTGATTAAGAGAGTTCGAATAGAGATGCAGTCAGGCGTGAAGGTACAGCGCAGCCAGTAAACAATGTTCAACTGTGAAACATCTGTCTGCCAAAATGTCTAGATGCACATTTCTGCTCAGACGAAAGAAACTTTGCCCGTCCTTTCTGTGCATGGAATTGTCAGATAGCAGCGAAATACCAACTAATTCTTCTCCTTCTCTGCCAGCTCTATTTTCGCATCTTCCTCTCCCACTGTTGGAGCCGTATGGCCTCATAGCAGTTTGAGCCTTGAGGCGATGATTTCAATCAGTGAGTAGAAGGGCACACAGTTCTCCAGTTCTGCTTCACAAGACCCACAGCCTGTATGCATCCGGCATGCACACACATACACACACACACACACACACAGAAAATAAGGTCAGCCACAAAATAATGACTGCTGGAAAAATATGTATCTTCGAGTGAAAAGCATCTTAAATCTAGTCAATAATCAATTGTGTTCAAGTTTTATAAACGTTTAGCTGATGGTTTGTGCTTATACTGAAAAATTTGACAGTAGTCCTCCTTTGTGCAATGTACCATTTGCCAACACTACCACCACTAGGATGAACAGTCTGATCTGACCAAAGGTGTCAAAAGTATTCACTTTCATTACTCAGGTAGAAGTGTAGATACTAGGGTTTTAAACAAATTCACTAGAAGTTGAAGTATCATTGGCTACATACGTTTCCTATGTCCTTGCTGGATTGTGATGTGACATGTGCAGGTGAGATGGATCGCTTACAAACCAATAGGGTGTCAGAATGGTATATGTTTAGACTTCTAAAAAAAGTGTTTCACCACTTAATATCGATGACACTGCTGAAGTATCTTTGATATAACTATGATATCCTGTGTGTCGCACAACTCCTAGGGCCTGGGTTGTGGGTTCAATCCCTGCTCCAGTCTTTGTCTATAGGTAGTTTGGTGTGTTCTCTCTGTGCCTGTGCAGGTTTCCTCCTACCTTCCACAAATGCACATGGTAGGTGAATTGGCTCTGCTGAATTGCCTGAGTTGTGTGTGGTACCCTGCGAAGGACTGGTGCCCTGTCCAGGATTCAGGAAGAACTGGATATGAAGATGGATGGATGGTCCTCAATACATCTAAGTAGTACAACATTCTATAAGTAATTTATTGAATTTTTCTAATGTTATATTAAAATATTAATGTTGACCAAATTTGGCTACATATGTTTGCTATGTCCTTGCTGGAGTGTGTTGTGACATGTGCAGGTGCAATGGATCGCTTACAAACCAATAGGGTGTCAGAATGGTATATGTTTAGACTTCTCATCCAACCACAATCAAAATCACACTTTCCAGATGGCACGATTTATCTGGATAGGGTTTTTTTCTTCTTTTCCGGAATTAAAATAAACTGTAATGAAATAGGAGTAATGAGGCTAATACTTTTAAAAGGCAAGGAGTAGAAAGTGCAGATAACTGCGTGAAAATGTAAGGAGTAGAAGTAAATGTCGGCTGAAAAATACATACTCCAGTAAAGTATAGATAACCAAAATCTCTACTTAAGTATTTGTACTTCGTTACTTGACACCTCTGGATCTCACCATAACACGTTTCTTCAGAAGGCTGTTCCTTTGTCCATGTGGTCAGCCCCAAACTTTAGTTGAGCTTGAAGGTTTAATTTTTGGAGTAGGAGCTTCCTTCTGAATTGACAGCCTCTCAATCCACGCCGTTTTAACACATGCCAAGATTGAGACAGCAACACTTTTAGGTTCTTGGGTTGTTCCTGACCATCTGAAACAGTGACCTCTCTGCAGAGAGTGTCAGTTTGGGTCGTCTTCTTCCACAGAAAAGTGGCTACAACTTTTGTTCAAACTGATGATCTTGGAATTTGCAGTTAGAAATGGCTCCAAGAGACCATCCTGATTTGTAAAACCGCAAATCATCCTTTTCAGATCTGCACTGAGCTCCTTGGACTTCCCCACTGTAATGTCATGAGTGCTGTCAAACAGACACATTTTATGTGGGCATAAAGAAGCTACCTGTAAGGGGCCTGGGTTGTGGGTTCAATCCCTGCTTCGGTCTCTGTCTATAAGTAGTTTGGTGTGTTCTCTCTGTGCCTGTGCAGGTACCCTCCTACCTCCCACAAATGCACATGGTAGGTGAATTGGCTCTGCTGAATTGCCTGAGTTGTGTGTGGTACCCTGCGAAGGACTGGTGCCCTGTCCAGGACCCAGGAAGAACTAAATATGAAGATGGATGGATGGTCCTCAATACATGTAAGTAGTACAATTTACTATAAGTTGTAATTAATTAAGAAATGTACTGTAAGCAACATAATTTCTTGAATTTTACATGATGGTACACATTCAAACATAAATATTTGGGGCACGTCTTGTAATTCACAATAAGCAAAACAATGTAGAGTGTACTACTTGGGTGTTCATACAGTGTAAAGCACTTCATAATGTCTGTTTTCTAGTATGTTATTATTATTATTATTAATTTTTTTTTTTTTTTTCAATTTTACTAAGACACTACTGCAGCTGATTAAAGGCATCCTATTTTACCAACTACTGTTTCAATGTCTTTATCAAGTGCTACAGACAACGCACACACTCAGCTGTTATCAGGCAGACGACAGAGGCTCTGCCGCAGGCCCTCTCTAGTGGGTTTCTCTAGAACTCTTATTAATTTAATTAAAAGGAAATTAGGTCTCAAAGGGAAGCATGGCACACTGCAGTGCCCTGTGGAAATGAAGTCAAAATTGAGTTAGTTTAATGGCATTAATCTTCTAAGTGGAGCATCGCTTGAAACTTTCATTAAAGAGACATTCTTAAGCTAAAGTGCTGAAAGAAGCACTGTATACTTCTTATTGGGTTGGGAAACTGACATTGTACTATATGTAAAGGTATTGTATTAGGAATTGTTTTACCCAAAGTGTCGCATGCCACTTGCATTCATCACCATCATGTCATCTGCACCTTTCAGCGCAGTTGTTTTTCCTTCAAAAACCTGGTTAAAAGTAATCCTGAAACTTGCTAAAACAATTCGTGGCTGATGAAAAATTGGAACACAGCTCATTCATGCCTTACTTCCATTCTCAGTATGCAATTTCCCCTGTGGGAGTACTGGAATGCACTGTGATGTTGGTATTAACTCCCTCAGCAGCAAATTGAATGAAGTCTGTTCAAGCAGTAAAGAACAGAATGCCCTCAGAACTGGGCTGATCATCATGTAGGACAACACATATTAATGATATGATATGCAAAATGGAGTTTATGTTTTTTAACTGGGTCATCTACACTAATCTTCCCTAACATTAAAAAAATAATGTGTATATAACAATTGTGTTGATCTATCCTGTGCCACAGAAACAGCTCCAAATAGCCATGGCATAGACTTAAGACCTGTGAAGGTGACTTGTGGTGTCTGGTGAGGTGAGGCCTCTGTGAATCACATTAATAAGCATTCATCCATAACGGGCATCCATAACCCTGTTGCCGGACATCTGGATGTTCTTCTTTGGAGCCCTTTTTATAGGTATGAACCACTGCATGCTGGAAACAACCCACAAAACCTGCCTGATGTCTTAGAGGTGCTCCAGCCTACATTTTTGATACATTTTTTCCTGCTTTTGATACATCGACTGTAAGGACTGACTGTTCACATGCTGAATAATACATCTAGCCCCATGACAGGTGCTGCTGTAACAAGATAATTAACGCTATTAACTTTGTGTGATTAATCAAAGGCTCTAATGAGGTCATATAACAAGGCTTTGGCTGACAATATGTGCACAAAGCTGGTTGGCTGCAGAAATAAATGATTTTGTGTGATCAGTCAATGGTTATCTGAAAGGGGCAAATAAACCAGATTAAGAACCAGTTAGGAACTATTTAATGATGGTCATCATTTTCATTTGAAACTTAATTTTTAAATAATTAAAAAGGGTCCCCAGATAAAAAGAGCAAATGAAAACAGCAGGAAGGGGGTTTATGGCAGAGGGAAAAGGCAGATTTGCTTACAGGGCTAACACGCGGTCTATAAATTCTAGTGTTTCTGCTTCAGGAGTAATCAAACTGAGCCTAAGCCACGTGAGCCATGCTGAGGAGGGACATAACCCTCTGGGACCATTCACAACTTACCCAGCAAGGTGCAAAATATCTACTAAAATGTTTTTCTTCACCCACATACAAACACACAGTAGTTTTCAGTATCATGCTGTTTTCATTTTATTAAAAAAGATCTTTCCATACAAATGTGGGCCAGTTCCAACATACATAACCTTACCTTAGAGGCAAAGCACATGATTATTAATCTAACATCTAATGTATGCTTATATCCACCGAGAAAATGTCAAGACAACACATACACAGCAAACTGTCTCTTTGCTGATTAAGGTTTTAAGTGTTAAGTGTTGGATGCTACAGATATTGCATAAGTTTCAGCTTCTGAACCATTAAGAAGTGTGCAGCAGGTTCCTTTCAGTGATTACTGTAATCTGCAGCGGAAGGCTGCCCTGCTATCTAGTCTTCATCTTCATCATTAAGGATGCCAGACCATCTTCAAAACATGAACTCTTCAGGATTCTAACTCATCTGCTTCAGTTTAAACTGGCTTTTTTAAAAAAAGGAAAAAAGGCCAGCGGGAAAAAAAGAAATAAGAAGGCCTAATGTAAAGACCAGGAATTACAACTCAGCTATAGTAATCAGAAAAAATATGTATGTCATTAAAACAGAATCCTTGATAGAGTTAACCAAACAATGCTGGAAGAGGCCTTCTCCAGATATACAAACATTAGCACCCTTTTCAGGCTGACATCTTATGTAGCACCCTTTTCATCAAAATCAGCATCTTGGGAAGGGGGTATAGAGATTATTAGAAACATGGGCAAATAAAATACAGCTGACCTGTGCACTGGCATTATTCGTGCTTAGGCTTGGCAACAGAGCCCTCCAGTGGTTGTAAGGGGGACATAAACTTGCCTCTGCACCACTCAGACATATGTGAAACAGGAACATGTGTAAATCACACATATAAAAGAACATACATATGAAGCAGATATGTGAATAAAAAAAAAAACAGGTTTTCCCTCATAAATAGAAAAACAGCTCTCAGAATTGGTCCCTCTGTTAAAACCACCTTGTAATTTGGCCACACTGACATCAAGATGACACATAACCACAGATTTGTATCTATCACAGTGTAGGAGCTTTGCTTTCAGCTTGACTGCATCCCAATCACTCGCAAAATCTCCCTCTGAATTTGGGGCTCCTGTGTGTTGATGTTGGCATCTCCCACCTGACCATCCTCATACCTGTGTAACACAGACACGACAGCCAACGTGACTCAAATTTCCAGATTGATAAAAAATTTTGTTTATTCGGAGAGGGACAAACATTAAAATAGAACTCACACAAAAAAGAAGCGCGTGCAGACATGGTCAGGCACTGGACACACCCATATGTTCCCATGTTTCTGAAGGTCCTTGGATGTTATTACTGTTCACAAACACATACATATATATCACTCAACTGTTTAGAAGACAAAAATGCTAGCCTTTATTTTCTCTTTCTTACCCTCACAAAGGGCCACACAGTTTAGATTCCGACTCTGAAGGAACCTTGACTGCACTGGACGACTCTTTAAAAAAAAAAAAAAAAAAAAAAAAAAGAAAAAAAGAGTGAACATACAGTCAGGTTCATATGTACACTAAATTTCCAACTGTTTGTGGACACCCCTTCTAATAAATACATTCAGCTACTTTAAGTTGCACCTATTGCTGACACAATGCACACACAGCTTGTCTAGTCCCTGTAGAAAAGTACTGACAAAAGAATAGGACTCTGAATCTGTGGAGCAGTGGAACTGTGTCCTCTGGAAAGATGGTGCTCCATCTAATACTTTTGGGATGAGCTGTGGAGTTTGGGATGAGCTGTGGAGTTGGGGATGAGGTGGGTGGTGATCTTCCAACATTCTGACCTCACTAACAATCTTGTTGCTGAATGCAATTAAATCCTCACAGCAGTGCTTTAAAATCTAGTAGAAAGCCTTTACCTGGACAGTACAGTTAGTTAGTCCAACAAAAGCAGAATAAAGTATTTTAATACCCTTAATTTTGAAAGAATCAATGAATGAGTAGGTGCCCTGATACTTTTGTTAATGTAATGTATTTGGACAGTAATGCAATGTCAAAAAAGTAAGATTTGAATAAAGAGTGGAATTCAATACAAAAATATTGCATTAACCATTTAGGAATTACAGCCATTTATTGTACACTCTCTTTTCATGTTCACTGGCTCAGAGGTAAATGGACAAAACAACAATTATAAAGTTGTTTTTAATACTTTGATGAAAATCTTTTGCAGTCAACGACTGCCTGAAGTCTGGAATCCACGGACATCACCAAATGTTTAATTCCCTTTGCCAGACGCCTTCAGTTTTGTCTCAGCATTCTCAGTTGGGTTGAGGTCTACATTGCACATCTTGACTGTGGTGGTGCAGAGAGGAAAATTGTGAGAATTGTGGCACTATCCGAATACTTTTGAACCTGACTGTGCTTGCAGTACACAGTCAAGAGTGTTTGAGCAGAATAGCCTACTTTTAGATGTTTGTCTTGTGAAGTGAAGTGCTTCAATTAAAACAGCTGCACAGTTTGGCCTTGACTGCTCTGAAACACTAATAATGTCACCATTAAATGTAATCATTTATTAGAACAAGGCCAACTCTGTACTGTGCTATAGCACATACACCAGTAAACATACCTGTGAGATGGTGTTGACTCTGTTAAAGTGCTGTACTAGCTCCTCCTTTGTGGGCATGTGGTGCTGTCCTTTCCCCATTCCTACACCAAAAATAAACACATCCCATACTCAAAGGCTGTCCAGAAACAAGCTGAACATATAGAAGATGAATTACCAGGAGGCCAGAAGGGGGTGAGCAAACAAATTATTTGCAAATGCAGAATCTGAACTGCACTTCAAATATTGGGTGAAAACTCACTGTTTGTCCATATTGTTAAGTACACAGTCCAACCAAAAATGCTATTAGCTCTACCTGCACACATTACACAATAAGCACTAGAAATGTAAACCAGACTACTGAACTACTGAAACTGAAATCTGTTGAAATACACACTCCAAAATACACTTTTTAATAGTAGGACATTTTTATGTCTGAAAATAGTGTGAGAATTTTATTTTGCCCAAAGAAGAAAGCATGCATAACTGACTGTATATCATTATAATCGATTAAAGTTCTGAGAAATATCCCACTGTCACTTTCTGATGCCCCTAATGCCCCTTTACACCTCTAGTCATCACAGCAAGTGGCTTTACTACCTTCCATCTATTGCATCCACAGTAGCATTTTTGGCCGAACTATCCATTTTAGGTACAGAGTGCAGGTCTGACTCATCACATGTAGCTGCGGGCAAAGACTCTCCTACCTGAGTATCCAAAAGAGATACTGGAGATGGGGCTGAGGTAGATGCCCTTCCCATAGGCTGCCCCATGCAGCTTGTGTTAAAGAGAACAGGGATGCACATTCACCAACACACATAGTTTGCACAACTTAGATGTGATGATCAGGTGAACGTTTAAATACACCCACATTGTCAGTCAAAAGTAGGGCATACTCTACCTGCAGTTTTGTGTAAGAGGCATTAACTAGTCCATTTCGTAGAATAGAGTGCCAGTTTTCTATATGGGAACCACTGGTACACAACGACATTAACAGAAAGAGAAAGAGAGAGAGACATCACATCATGTAGGTGATGCACTAAACCAAAGATAATTCAAATGATAACATGATGTGGGTTTGAACCTGAAGCAGATTGACAGGTTTTGTATAAACACACTCACTGAAAGGCAAAGGTGCTGCCATATAGTTTCCTAGCTGTGCGGAATCGAGCCTCTTTGGCAGGAGGGCTACTGAGCAACAAGAACTGGTGGGTGGTGTGCATGAACTTGAGTTGCTGTTGGAAAAAAACAGAAAGCTTTAAAACATCAGAAAAATGAAATTTCTTTGTTTGTGCAATAACTGGAAAGAGCTAGAGTGGTCCTTACCCTGCTTAACGGCAGCTTCACAATATGTGATCTATTGCTGCATATGATCCTGCAACAAACAGGAAAATGCTTAAATTCCTGTTGAAAGTCTCGGAGAGCTAACCTTTACTGTCTAATAGCAGAATTTCAAAATTGACAAATTAGATGCAGAATAAAATCAGTTCTTTAGTGAAAAACACACCAGTGTCAGGGTAGCTTCCACTGCTTACACTGGTTTAAATAGTTTTTGTTTTTGATAACATTTGATACATTTAGATAAAAGTCTTTCTGTCACTGCATGTTATGATTTTGTGTAGTCAAAATCACATATTTGACCCATCCAACCAAGAAAAGCTGCAATGGAGATACATTTAGACAACTTTACTCCAGTAACCCAGCTGATAGGTCCAGCTCAAGACCAGCTTTTGCTGGTTGCTGGTGTCTGATGGTCTAAGCTGGTCTTTGATAGCAAAGGTGGCTGAAAATCTGGTAATCTAGCATGGTCGACCAGCTTGGTCTTGCTCGTTAAGTTGGTTGATCAGCTTGGTTATTGCTGGTCGTCTAGCTTGGTCACCATCAAACTCAAATGAAACCATACCCTATGCTTGTCAAAAGCTTGAGTTGGCCATGCTGTTTTTTTTTCAGCAGAGAAGCCACAGCACAGGGAGTTCCCAAAATGAGATCTGGGGACCCCATGCTTTGCACACTATTTTGTATATGTTTTCCCTATTCTATTCTAACACACCTGAGGCAACACAAGAGGAGCTTTTTAAATAGTTGAATTACACATGCTAGATAAAGGAAAGAACAAAAATAGAGTGGGTTTGGGAACCCTGGGTTCAAGACTGTTGCTCGTTTCCATGACTACTGAGTCTTACATAACTAGCAGCTGTAAGTAGATATCTGTGTTACTGAGCATTACCTAAGTAGCAAAAGTGTAGAGTTTAAATGCTGTAGATTTAATTTGACTGAATGTCTAAAATGTCAAAGACATGTTTTGCTGGACTATGGTTGTAACCTTTATCCGCAAAGTACTGGATTCTGATTACAAATGAAAACCTACAACACAAACATTTTCATACAACATACACAGCTAAAAACATAATTATGCATTAAGCACAATTTCATTTGACCTATTAGCAGCATATGATATAGACTGCCTACCGTCTGAAGACACACAACCTTGAATTTTCTTGTCCACACACTTTAAAAACTGCATTGTCTTAAAAAACACATATTACCCTAACTGTGGAATAAAAAAAATAAAAAACATTCTGGCAGACCCACTGTGCAATATGTTGCACTCACCACTGTAAAAGAGGATGTGCAAGTGGATCCAGTTTGTCCATCTGTTTCTTTATCTCTACATAGGAACCCTGGGAGAATGTGGCAATATTATGTAAGTGATTGCTTCAGAACAGACGGCGATGATAAATATATTATGATGGCAGCACTGTTTCCTGCATTGCTTACTTGAGTTATTTCTCGTATTGACATGATGCTGTCCAGCGCTTTCTGCAGCCTATCATAGCTTCTTTTCTGTTGAGTGAAAAATAATAATAAATGCATGTATGACAGACTGAGTAAAGAATGAAATGAAAGACTATTAATTAGGCATCCTGTAAATCAAATCAAATCAAATCAAATGGATGTGTGTAGTGCTTTTTACAACTGGTGTTGTTACATAACAGTTTTACAGAAATCTGATATTAAGACAAACAACAAAACAACAACAAACAACAACAACAACAACAACAACAAAAAAAGGTGACAGCGGCAAGAAAATCCTCCCTCAAAGCCGAAGAAAGAAACCTTGGGAGGAAACAAGGCATAAAGGGGACCCATTCTCCTCTGGTCAAAACCATTTACAAATTCATTGTCATCACATAAATCTGACTGTTCTGCTCAGATGTACTGAAATAGTCAACAGTAGCCATAGTAAGAATAATAAAAGTAATGATGATGGTTGATGTACCTTGGGGTTAAAGGCCAAAGCTTTGGGATCGAATGGGTCAACCACTGACGGATAAGGATCGAAGATAATGCTTTTACGGGACGACTCCAGGGCAGATCTGCACATTGCCACCAGCAAGTCAACTACCTGCACAAAGGTCACCATAACATCACCCAACAGCTCATGCTAAAGACAGCATATTGTTGCTGTCATGCAAAAACCTTGTATCTTCAAAAACAAAAACCCGTCCTAACGGCCAATGAAAGTCACTTTAGAACATTTCTATTTTCTATGTCAGTTTATCAGTGTGTGTTACCTCAGCACCTGTTGCCACATCCTCAACAGCTCCTGACATAACCCCCAGTGTGTAGAAAGAGAACACACACAGCTCTCTTGTGCACACTGCTGGCTGCAAAGGCACAGATAAACATATTAAAGAAATACATGACACCACTTCAGATATGAACGTTCACACAATAAATTCCACATAATTGCAGTGCACATGCTAAATAACAACATACAGCACATGTGAAACTGCACAATGGTCTGTCGATAGATCTGACTGCAAATCTGACTCGCTGGCTTCAAAATGACTGCATAACAGCACAAGACTCACTACATACAAGCTCTTTCCAACAGGGATCTTAGTGATTTCTTAGTGATTTTGTTTCTGTCTGGCCCTGCTGGGTTCTTATTCCTCTTCCTCTGAGAAAACCACAGGCAGAATGACCGATCACTACCTATTTTACTACACTGAACTGAAGTGGAATGTAGTGGTCTGAGAAATTTAGACCGAATACAAATCTCTCTAGATGTACCTCCAGTACAAAAACAAAACTGAATAAATTTTAAGCAAATGTTTCTAGGGCCAATTGGATGCAACTGCAAACATTTGTGTACTAGAAACTGGATTTTTAAATACAACACCCCCTTGATAAAATAATCCAATCATAATACGGCTTAAGATAAATGATCACCTTTGCATGGCCAGGTTTTGAACCCAAACCCCACCTTAGTTCAACAAACTTTCTTTCCTAACTGATTTTGGCTAATCTTGTAGTTATGTGGACAGTCATGCTAGAAGGCCATGTATAACAGAAGAGGCAAAAACATGGACAGCCCACAGGAAGGGAAGATTCACTCTATTCACTCTAACTATTCATACACAGACCCTTGTTCTGGTTCTTTCTTTCTCGTCTTCACCCCAACCTGTAAATCACTCCACCTTACCTGTGCCCTAACCTAACCTTCCGTATTACTGTTTTCACCTGTGTACATTGACCCTTATGTTTCTAATTTAGTGTCTTGTCTTGCTTTTGTTATGTACACGCCTATCAGAATACATAACAATACAAGTCAAGTCAAAGTCAAAGTGAACTTTATTGTCATTTGGAAGATTTCGTTTCTCCAGGTTCCAATGTGCAAATATAACACCAAAAAGATTACACTAGACAGCACTGACAGAATATATATTTTTAATTATTTTTTTTAATATGTAAAAATATATATTTTTACAACATATATAAAAAATAGGATAAAAAATAAATTATTACACATACTAAGATTGCACTTTTACAGTTATTTTTGCACTTGTTTGTTCGTGTATGTATTAGATCAACAGTCCTGAAGGTCATCATCTAGTTATAGTCAGTTATTTTAGTGGGTGTTTAGTAATCTTATGGGACGATATATACCCCAGCAAAAGGACACCGGTAATAGCACTAAGGGAGAAGGTGTGATTAGGACTTCAATGTTAGAAAGAATAATTTATTTTAAAAGGGAATACCTTAAGCATGGAGCCATTCTGAAAGACGTGCTGCTCATCACAGACCACACAGTACTCATTCAGAGTAGGAATTCTCTGCTCTGAGTATTTCATAATCTAGGGAAATAGACAGATTGACTGCAATTACTGTGTACAAATATGTGTACCTACATACAATGCAGAGGGAAAAAACATCAATAATGTTACCTGTACAAGAAAGCCATATTCTAGAGTAGGTATACTCTTGCAGTGAAGAAGAGCTTGTGAGGAGAAGAAGAGCTCAATAAGCTGTTTGGTGGTGATCTGCACTGTGGACCTGGAGCCAGGGACTGCCACACTCTGAAAACACATCCCAAACAAGGCGGCTCAAACTTGGCTCGTCACACAAAACTATATACTGTATATACAAATATTATTATAAGTAACTGCAGTGGAGAGTGCGACACAACATAATCTTTAGTTTTTTGCTAAAGAAAACTCATCAGGCAGTAAAAGGTATCAGGCAATAATAATTAAATGGTCAACTAAAGAAAAGCTGGTGACAGGGTCATGGGCACCACTGATGTAATCTATGGAGGCCTCACCTTACGTAAACCAACGTAACATAACTTAAAGGATCTGCTGCTAACATCTTGGTGCCAGATCCCACAGGACACCTTCAGATCTGTTATTCTCGCACAAGGGGGGCCTACTTAATTTTAGGGATTAGGGTATTAATGCTATGGCTGATCAGTGTAGGTGTGGTGGTGTATGGCCCAAAAATCTTCAGTGTTCATTTAGATTTGATTTGATTTGTAGGTGACGCTGCTATGGAATTATGACAAGATGACCAGAATCATGTTCTATTGGAACCTTTATAACTGGAACCTAATAAAGTTTACCCCACATTAAGTTGTGCCCAATTCCACAATGGCTAGTCTGTCCAGTCTAGTCTAATATCTGACCCACCTGTCCATTAGGTGCATACGTGAGTAACTCTCCTTTGGGCACCTTCATAGTGCAAGAGACTGACCGGTTCATCAGGCGAGTCACTCTCGGCTCTGGTCCTGAAGCCCTGCCCTTCTCCCCAGGGCCCTGGATCAGAGGAACGTTGGGACACCTGGAGGTAACAGACAGAAACAGAGACTGTGAAGGATTCCCTCAAATCTATACTCATATTGTGATAAGCTAATGTGTGGAGTAGTAAACTTGTAAATATACTTTCCTTATTTGTAACTCAGTTTTTTGTAACTGTTTTTTAAACAGTTTTTAAGGCCATTTTAAGAAGTTTTATTTATTTTATTTATTTATTTTAGTTTGGTTAAATACCTCAAGGGTTTTATGGTTTAATTGTATTTTCATTGATTGTCCGGGGTGATTTAATGTCTGTAATGGCAGCAGTGCAGTGTTAGATAAATGTTCATTAGCAAATAAAGAAATTAACAGAAATGTATGCTTGTATTTCTTAATGTATGTAATGTATTTCTTAATTCCTTTAAATGATTCCCACAAGTTCTTCACTGCTTAAGTTTCGTTTTCTTTCTTTTCAGAAGGGCCATTTTCCTTTCAAATACAACAAAATGACTGCTAAACACCTAGTATATATGACCCATCTTCCTTTAAACTGTCTATGTACATTTAATACACGAAACACTCTCATAGTGTTAACAATAAGGGTAAATATGTATTTCTGATGGTACTTGGCTATTGGTGTGAAGATGCTGAGACCAGCACGGAACTTCTTGATTGTTCCTCCTGCCTTGAACCAGCTATGTCTCTTCTTCTGCTGAGTTCTCAGAAATTCATTGCTGAGGTGCTTCCACTGATTGGATATGAACGTGGAAAGAATCCTGGGAGGGGAGGAATATTATAGTTATATTATATTATAATTATATTACAATAATCAGCATTGTGACAACCATGATTAACTAACACAGTATGTCAACTGTATCTCTAACATCCCAGGTGCTCACTGATAAACTGACAGAGAGAACAGTATCAATATTGTATTGAGATATTGGGATTTTCACCTTTTGAGCTGTAATCCAAGATTAAAGCCATCTTTACAGGATGGCTGGAACACATCCACTGATGGCTCTGAGAGAAACAGATATACAAATATAGCCTTAAACATGCAATGCACCCAGTTAGAAGTCTTAAAAAGGTTTGGTTACCCTTGGCCAAATTAAAAATACTATCTTTTTTATTTTTATATGAATTGAGAAGAGGCTTATGCAAAAGCGTGGGCAATTTACCAAGTCAGGATTTAATAACCTCTCTCTTGAAAAGAAACTTGCAATCTCTCTTTCAGCTCATGTGGTTGCAATGCTCCTTCACTCTTCTTTGCAGAATGTCTTAACTCAGCTAAACCCGTCCTTATAGCCTTCCCTTGCTTTGTGGGCATTAATGACTTTTGTTTTCAGATGTCAGGACAGTTGCTTAGAGGAGCCCATGTTTGATGGGTGTTAATACATTTAATGTATTTAATGTGTCAGAGAGTGTAAGAACATGGGCCTGATTTGCAACGCTGAGTGTGCCCAAACTTTAGCACAGCTCACACAGATAATTTTCTTTTTTTTTTATTTTAATCAACAATCAACATGTGACTGAAGTGTAGACTTTCACCTTCAATTAAAGGGCTTTAATAAATTGTTTTGGAGTTACAGTCATTTGTATCTTTTACCTCTATTGTAATATATGAATTTGGAAATTCTTAGCTGTCAGTGACTGCCGAAAGTCTGGAATACATGAACATCACTAAATGCTGAGGTTTCTGCTTGTTTGTAGGTCTTTTTGTCAATAGTTTTCAGTAAATGAAAAGCTGCTCAATCAGGTTGAGGTCAGATGATTGTCCTTGTCATGTAAGAACAGTTTATTTATTTGTAATAAAGCTGTTGTGTTTCTTTTGGGTCTTTATCCATCTGCATTGTTAGGCACCATGCTAAGGGTTTTACAGCATTTGACTGAATTTGAGCAAAAGGTATATCTCTATACGCTTCAGAATTCACTCTACAGCCTTTATGCTACTTCTATCAGCGGTCACATCATCAATAAACACCAGGAGTCCAGTTCCATTGGCAGCCACACATGCCTATGCCATAACAGTGGCTATGTAATGTTTGACAGATAACATGGCATTGCTTTGGGTCATGAACCCTTCCTGTTCTTCTCCATACTCAAATAAATCTGGTTCATCTGTTTAAAGAAAGGGGTCAGGCTGTTTAGATGCCTTATTAGTCTAAACCGGCCTGTCTGTTTTTGAGTCTTACCAGTCTGTCCTTGAGAGTGTTCTTGACATTTCTAGATGTGAATGTTTTTTTTTTTTTAACCAAGGAAAGATTTATTTTTTTTACATTAGTACTTCCAGTGTTATTGGTCTTGCTGAGCTTATCAGTGCATTTTTCCCCACTTGCATCGACACTTCTTTGCACCACATATTTAGAATTTCTATAAGCAGCAGAGACAAATTACACATTTGGAATGAATGAATTAATTTGTAAAATGAAATAACTACGGAACAGACCACACCTGACCATGAAACGTTGTATTAGTCAACAGTAATTAGTCCAATTACTTAAGCCTGTTAAAGTAGTTAGACTTTTTAAAAAACAGCTGTAAATTCTAAATGGTTAGTGCAGTAAATGTATTAAACCACTAGAAATAAAGCTGAATGTCTACACCTCAGTCACATCTTGATTGCTTCATTTCAAATCCATTGTGGTGGCAGACAGAGGCAGAATTACAAATACTGTGTAACTGTTCAAACGGTTATGGATCTGACTGTATGTTAAAAGCCTATTCAGTGAAGACATTGTATCCATGTTCATTTCTGACCTCACACCAATTATATTTAATAAAGATTTCTTTGTGTCATTCAATGCATCATTCGGCCTTGAAATTGCATCATGATTTAATGCAGTTTGATTACTTTGGTCCAATTCAGAATTTCTATTTACATATAAACCAAACACCACAAAGTTGACTGATAAAACAATTTATACAGTTGTGGAAAAGATTGTGCATTTAACTGTAAAGAGCTTAGAAACAGCCTGGACAGCAACAACTGAACATATACTTAGCTTAATATTAACATCAAATATTTGTAACAGTTAAACAGCAGTTTACACCTCTTACATTTATACATATTCATTCCTACCTGGTCCATCCAGGTACTGAGACAATGAAAAGCGAAGGCGTAGAACAACAGGTTCTGTTCTGTTGACTTTCCACGCTGAGGCTACTTCCTCCTGTCCATTAAACACATAAAAATGATTTGCAGTCGAAACATTTTCTCAATGAATTCCCATCTTACAGAAACACTTAGTTGTGGGTTATCTGACTCACATCCAGAAAGCCAATGTTAATGTGCAGGTCAATATCCACATCATCAATTGTCTCATACTCCCTGAAAAAGAAGGAGCACGTGATTCTCACAGTAACAGCAGTTATGATTAATTTGAATTAAGAGTTGTATAAACTCAGCAATATAGTATGTAAAATTACTTTTAAATGTTCATAATTAATATGGTGGTATTGTTTCTGGTCCTTTTAATAACGGTTATACAGTAAGTAGAAAATACATGATGTGCTTTAGTACCTTACAGAAACAGCACTGTCAGAATAGATGTCTTTCACAGCTCCAACGTCTGTGTCCAATTGTGGATGGCAATACAGGTCAGCAACATAATGTCCCTGCATTGAATATTCATCGGTTATAAAGCTCTGCATCTGACTGATGTATAACAACTACAAATAAATAGCTCTTTAAAACCCATTCATTTCAGATAGCATTGAAAACGTCAGGTGTATAAATAACAGTGGGTCCATTTCTCAGTCATAGACTGTATGTGCATTAAGTGCACAGTGTAACAGAGCCATTTCCGTAAATGTAACATCCTAAAGTTTGATTTACATCATCGTTATTTACATCACATGAAACGTTCTTTAAATATTAAAACAGGGAATCTTATGTGGTGCCAATGGTGTAATGTAGTATTGGCTTAAGTTTAATCTTGATCTGGGAAAATGTCTCAGAAAGACATCAGCCTTCCAGACAGTGGATTTTTACTGGAGTCCTTGGTTTTCTCCAAAAACGGTTGTTCAAGCAAACACTCACAATCAACTTTAATGCATAATATGGTTATTTGTATGGCTAAATGATTTTTTAATGAAGGAAAACTGTTCTGTATGGTTCTTTAAGGAACCATGTTTGCTAAAAAGTCTTCAAAGGTCCCTCAGAATGTCTAAATGGTTTTTCTCTAAGACCCTGTTCACGGTTCTTTAAAAACCTATAGCTGCACTAAGTCAAGCATTACTTGCTAAGAGTCTAAAATGAGTTACATGGTCAACTGTGAGTCTTGGACTGTGCTCAATAGGTCTCCTGTAACTATCAGAGTGGCTACATGGCACCTTGCGTCTTATTTAGCTTATTTATTAAGTGAAGGATCAGGATAACACACAGGATTATTAGCCATATTCTTGTGCCACAGCCCTACTCCACTTACTCTGCTACCTTAATCCAAACACAATTTGGGAGCCTCTTCATAGTCATAATACAATTGTGGTGCATTGAGACAGACCCTAATGCTGTACGGACTACTTTGGTTTAGACATGCTTGGTGGGTCTGCTGTGTGTTTTATATACTGTCACCTGTGCTCCATAGAAGAAGTCCTCACAGTCACTGTCCCCCTCTGATTCCTCATCACTCCAGCACTGCTCACTGACACTCTGAGAAACAGACAGGTCAGCACAAGTTTCAGACAGGTGATCAGATCTATGACCTCTTCCCTTTTTTCTTCCATCTCCTTAAACCTCAGTGATTCACTTGCTGTCGTCTTCTTCTTCTTCTTCCCTTCCCCATCCATCCCTTCAGTTGATGTCTGATGGCCTGTATCAGTCAGCCAGAGTAATCTACTCAATGAGGTGAGTGTGTCAGTAGGGCAACCTTAGTATAGGTTCACTGCCAAGTTATTTTAGGTTTCATTCAAATGTTCAGGTATCTTCAAGAAACTAATAACTAACAAACAACCCCCATAAAATGATATCAAATGATTGCATTTCTCAAATGTTTGGAAAATATGTTAATAATAGCATCAATAATAGCAGTGATTGCTTTACCATGCTGTTCATAGACTTCAGCTCTGGTGACTCTCTGTCGCGCTTTCCATCTACTCCAGTAAGAAAATGGGAAAATTAGGTTTGCAATAAATCTCAGTTGTCTGAGATCTCACTTAGACTCTACTAGCTCGAGCATTAAGGCCAGCTGAAGAGTAATCTCATTCACTCAAATCCATTCAGTAAAGCCGTCGCCAAAACAACCTGTGGAAATACAGGGAAAACATTATGAGGGTGTGGACTGATTCATTTGGCCCAACATATTTCCACTCTGATCAGATATTAAAATGTTAAAAACAAAAAAAAAAGGCATGAGACACGAGACATCTCTACCCACAGAACATGCAGGAAAGGGCACACTCAAACAAAGGGCATACACGAATAATGAAATTAGCTCAATAAAAGCACAAGAACCTTTATCAGCAGAAAAACTGAATATTAATGTATTGTAATGTGTTTTCTTTGATGAAAGAGGTGCAGAACACATGCTTGATGAGCACTTTGTCACACAATTGTTCAAGATGTTCACGTGGACTACTGGAATGGCTCAAGCAGGAGAGAACAATGCAGCTATGGAAGAGCCCCAGCATCTATGAGGCTACGAGCTGCGCTGTTTCAGGCAGTCTTTGATCCATGAACCTCTTCTGCTTTGTCCTTTTGATTGCTCTCTAGAAACCTTGCACATCTGTGACAGCACCAACATCTGTGTCTACATCACCGTACGTGTCTGATTGTGAGGAATTTTAGGAGCGCTTCAGCTCAGCACCGTGTAGGTGAATTTAGCCTTACCTCTGGACAGAACAGGGGCGCTTCTTCGTATTTCGTGTGCCTTTAACGGTTCAGAATCGCGCGACAGAAACGGCAGGCAGCAGCGGTAATTACCGGCAGTGTCATTTTGGGAACGTGTTTCTCCGCGCTTCTCTGTGTGCTCGTTTCGGCTCCTTGGGTCTAGCTGGGTCTGGTAATTGTCGCTGTTTATTTCTTTCTTTACCGACTGACTGCCTGCTTTCTCCCTGACAACACACCACGGCTCGAGCATGCTCAGTGCGCGCTGCCGGGTCACGAGACCGCCATCTGACAGACAGCATCACAGAGCATGCCCACAGCAGCGCGAGCTGAGCCACACGAGCAGCAAGGCGGGAAAAGAAAGCGGGAGCTGGAAGATGGCCGGGTTACTGAGGGGCGAAACATGGAGCGTTTCTTCATCATTCACCCAGGATAATCCTGTGCTCAGGTAGATATTTTACCTGTGTTCAGGTAGATCTGCTCTGTTCTATTCTATTCTATTCTATTCTATTCTAATATATTATGTTCAACTTTATTCTATTCTATTATATTCCTTATATTCTATTATATTCAGCTCTATTCTATTCTATTCAGCCATATTCTATTCCTTTGAACTATATTCTATTTTATTATATTCAACTCTATTCTATTATATTCTGCTCTATTCTATTCAGTTCTATTCTATTCTCTTAAGCTCGATTTTGCTCTATTCTATTCTATTATATTCCTTATATTCTATTATATTCAACTCTATTCTATTATATTCTGCTCTATTCTATTATATTCTGCTCTATTCTATTCTATTCTATTCAGTTCTATTCTATTCTCTTAAGCTCTATTCTATTCTATTCTATTCAGTTCTATTCTATTATATTATATTCCTTATATTCTATTATATTCAGCTCTATTCTATTCTATTCAGCCATATTCTATTCCTTTGAACTATATTCTATTTTATTATATTCAACTCTATTCTATTATATTCTGCTCTATTCTATTCAGTTCTATTCTATTCTCTTAAGCTCGATTTTGCTCTATTCTATTCTATTATATTCCTTATATTCTATTATATTCAACTCTATTCTATTATATTCTGCTCTATTCTATTCTATTCTATTCTATTCTATTCAGTTCTATTCTATTCTCTTAAGCTCTATTCTATTCTATTCTATTCAGTTCTATTCTATTATATTATATTCCTTGTATTCTATTATATTCAGCTCTATTCTATTCTATTCAGCCATATTCTATTCCTTTGAACTATATTCTATTTTATTATATTCTGCTCTATTCTATTCAGTTCTATTCTATTCTCTTAAGCTCTATTTTGCTCTATTCTATTCTATTATATTCCTTATATTCTATTATATTCAACTCTATTCTATTATATTCTGCTCTATTCTATTCTATTCTATTCAGTTCTATTCTATTCTCTTAAGCTCTATTCTATTCTATTCTATTCAGTTCTATTCTATTATATTATATTCCTTATATTCTATTATATTCAGCTCTATTCTATTATATTCAGCCCTATTCTATTACTTTGAACTATATTCTATTCTATTATATTCAACTCTATTCTATTATATTCTGCTCTATTCTATTCTATTCAGTTCTATTCTATTCTCTTAAGCTCTATTCTATTCTATTCTATTCTATTCAGTTCTATTATATTCTATTCTATTCCTTCTATTCTATTCTATTCAGCTCTATTCTATTCTATTCAGTTCTATTCTATTCTATTCTCTTAAGCTCTATTCTATTCTATTATATTCAGCTCTATTCTATTATATTCAGCTCTATTCTATTCTATTATATTCAACTCTATTGTATTCTATTCTATTCTATTCAGCTCTATTTTATCATATTATATTCAGCTCTATTCTAGTATATTCAGCTCTATTATATTCAGATCTATTCTATTCTATTATATTCAGATCTATTCTATTCAGCTCTATTTTATTCAGCTCTACCCTATTCTATTCAGCTCTACTCAGCTCTATTCTATTCCATTCAGATATATTCTATCCTGCTATATTCAATACTATTCAGATCTGTTCTATTCTATTCTATTAATATCTATCATATACGCCTATTCTATTTATGTCTATTTGATTATATTCTATTTAGATATATTCTATTCTCCTATACCCTATTCTATTCTATTCAGAACTATTATATTGTGCTCTATTCTGTTCTGCTCTATTCTATTCTATTCAGCTCTATTTAGCTCTATTTTGTTATGTTCTATTATATTTAAATCTATTCTATTCAGCTATATTCATCTCTATTTTCTTGTATTGTATTATATTCTATGCTATTTTATTCATCTCTTTTCTGTTCTATTTGCTCTATTGTTTTCAGATATATTCTGCTGTATTATATTCTGTTTGAATATATTCTATTATGCTCTCTTCTATTCTATTACATTCTGCACTGTTCTATTGTTGTTCTATTCAGCTTTACTTTATTATAATCTACTCTATTCGTCTTTGCTAGATCACGTTCTGACATATTCTATATAGCTCTATTCTATTCCATTCTTTTCAGATATATTCTATTATATACAATTATATTCAGCTCCATTTAGCTCTAGTGTGTTCTATTCTATTCTATTCTATTCTATTCTATTCTACAGTATTCTATTCTTTTCTATTCTATTCTATTTTGCTCTCTTTTCTTTTCTATTCCATTATTGTCTGGGCTGCTCTGCTCTATTCTACACCATTCTGTTCTTTTCTTTTCAATTCTGCTCTGCTCTGATTTGCTTGGGTCTGTTGTATTGCAATGTATTCTATTATATATCCGTGTGAACATAGTTATGCAGTGGACAGATATGCAGAGAGATATGTGTGGCTCTAGGGCACACTGAGAGGTAGGAGGTTCAGTGTAACAGAGAGAACTGGGGAAGCAGAGAAGAGGAGAGGCAGCCTGCTAACAGCCTGACTTGTCTTTACAGATTAATGTCATATTCTGCTTTAAGCGCAGCCACAACTGTGCTCTCAGATGTGAGCATGAAAGTAATGCTTCCTTTTCAAATTACAGCCTAATCTTTGACTTGTGTATGCATGTGTTTATGTGTGTTCAAAGTGGTTAGCCGTCTAGTATTGTGCTGCATTATATTTATGTCTGCATTATTTTATATCATAGCACATCAGTCCATAACCAGATAACCTGGTTAACTGCAAGGAATCATTGTCATATGAACATAATGCACAGGGTTGAAGATGGATAGACACTAGTGCTGAGTACCTTATAATTTAGGTCAGACGTTTACATACACTCATCACTGAAATGAATGTGATGGCAATATTGGTCTTTCAATGATTAATTGAGCCATGCCAATGATTAATTGTAACAATATGCATCTTATATGCATCAAATTTTTAATTTTGTTTTTCTGAAATCAATGCAGGATCAAAATTATACATAGAATGCAAAATGCACACACACACGTATCAGAAAGTGTGCACTTTCTGTTAGCGATCATGATTGACTACAGCTGGTAATTTGTTTTTGTGTCAACATAAGGGATTGTTTGACAGCACTTACTGAATTGCTCAACACCCAGCACAATAGAAAAGGTCAGGGAGCTCAGTGCAGATCTGAGAAGGTTGATCATAGATTTGGGGCGTTTTTTACACCTGGAAGTCAGATTCTGGTTCTTAGTTTGGTATTCATTTGGTGCGGTTTGTTTGGGTTTCCCACTGCAGTTTAGCCAGCGCACATACGTGGGCTACGTCTCCCTATACTTGACACTGATTGGTTTTTAGAGGGGAGTGCATCTGACATCAATGTGTTGTGATTTTAGAAAGTTGCCTCGCTAGGTGTTGTGCCAAATTCTGATTACACAAGCAGAGTACACAAGCAGAATCAGCGCAACAGATTATCCTTGTATTTTATAAATAAGGGTTAACCTACAGTTACAGTAGATTCAGGAATCCCAAGCATAATCTGTTGCACTCATATTTTTTGCGTGAGTTGGATTTCAGTATAACACCAGTTCTTTTTCTTCTTCTATTGTTTAATGGGTGACGGTATCCTGCCTCAAGTTCCTGTAACTGATTAGAAAGTCTGAACTATCCCAAAAATTGTTGATCCAGACCGAGACCACCTCTTTTGGTTGGACCATATTTTGGTCTCTTTATACGGACCATGGTCCTTCAAGCTTGACTATAGTTTACAGCTGACCAGCTGGGCAAAGAAAAACAACTGAGTGAAAGTTTTATGGTCAGTTGACACTATGACCAGAGCTTTGTTTGCGGGGAGTAATAGTGAGACAATCAGGAACATCTCAATCAGCTGTTAAGCATGGTGGTGGTAGCATCAAGCTCTGTTCTGCAGCTCCAGTGTGGGACTGGTATATTTTACAAGAATTCTTCAGCATAACCTTAAACCATCAGTTGAAACACCAATTAGGTGTTCCAACAGGGCTATGGTCTTCCCAAAGTCCTGACCTCAATCCAATCAAAATACGTGGACTGTGTCTAAAAGTCAGGTCCATGCCAAAAAAACAACAAATTTAACTTGTGCCAAGAAGAGTGGTCAGATATCCAACCAGAATATTTTGAAAAGCTTCTTGATGACTACCAAAGGCAACTGGCTAAGGGACATTTTAACAAATATTAAGTGTGCTGTATGTATGTAGTATATAGTAGGAAGTGATGATGTGCTGATGTAGTTAACATGGCACAGGGTTGTGGCATAAAGAGGGATCTGTACCAACAAAGAACAGAAAAGTGGCAGAACAAGAAGCAGAGAAGCCAATATGGAGTCTCCCGAGGAAGAGAGAGAACAGAACAGACCTGCCTTGTGAGCATGAAGTTTAACTGAGGATCAGTCTGGCATTTTGCAATATCATACTTGTGCTCCACACAGCCAGAAGAGACAGCTAAATCTCCCATGACAGGCGCTAGAGCCAAATTAGCACCCAAACCCATGAAAGCAATACTCTGTAGTACATCCAACACACAACTGCTTACATGAGTGATCCTCATTTGTCTTAACCCCCAGTGATACATTGAGCAAGTGATGTACTAAAAAAAGAAATCCCAGCATACACTAGCATAGCTGATCCCCAGCAAAATCCTGAATACTGTTATGCTGGTCACTGTCAGTGGAAGTTGATATGCTGATCTAAACCTTGAATCTTTATTTTTCATTTGTCGACATGCGTGAATACCATGCAGTGTTTTTAAAAACACAGCCATGTGTGATACAGATCCGGCAGGGGTGCAGATCGGATGGCATCAAGGTCATCAGTGCCTTCCAGGGGAGCATAGGCTGTATGGTCGCATTTGCTCCTGATAATTGTGACAGTATGTGATGGTATGTCATAGTTTTTTTTGGATTTCAGACCTTTTGATTGTCTGGAGGTGATCTTATTTGTAAGCACGGATAGAAAAAACATCAGTAACATTGAGAGTTGACACGAACAGTGCTGCGCTTTCTTTGGAGTGAAATGAATGGCGCTGGCTGAAGTCACCTGAAGTCAAAACATGACAGATTTTTGGTCAAGGACACTAAGGGTGGGACGAACTATTAGAATATCACAGCTCAAGCTGAGAGACAAATAACAGGCTAAACAGTTCCTCAAGTGCAGAGCTGACTGCTGTGGAGAGCAACTATATACTAAGACATGATCTGCTTATGTAAGAATTATCTGCAGGGACAGTAGTGTAAAAAGGTATGTATGTGCACAGAGTGAGCGTGCAGCCACTTCTAAAAGCTGTTTTTTTAAGTCGTCCACTAGAGGGAGATAATGATCCTGAAGGATGTGAAAGTTTCCTTGAAATTAATATTAGAAGTATAAATGTGGCGTCTGGCGAGTCTAATTTTATCTCTGAAAAAAATAAAGATTAATGACACAGTGGACTTATAAAGCTTTTATATAACTTTTATATAACTGCAATATAACATAGAATGTAATACATTATAGCCTATAACAAAAAATCTAATTTATAAAATATGCATTTCTTGCATATGCATATGCATTTCTTATATTATATTTTCCCTGTTCTGTAGAGAAATATTTTTGTTCCAAGAGGTACGATGTGAATGTACCCTTTAAGGTACAGTTGTGCTTGTTTGTACCTAAAAACACTGATTTCATTCAGATTTTATTGTAGTTTTTGTAGACTAAAGTAAGTAATATGTTTTATTGTGTCTTGGCTTAGCTCAACATCAACACCATGAAGCCAGACATGACTACTCGCAAAACAGCGGATAAATATAAATACAATAAATACAATCATGTGAATTTAGCGCACAGTGGCAGTTAAAGGTTAAACAGCTGGATTCTTTAGGCCTCTGAAATGTCTTTTCTCAAGTGTCGACAGTCATTACAGCAAACATTTGTCTCTGTGTCAGTCAGGGGGGTTTGTATAAAGTATGTAATATGTCCACTTGAATGATTGAATGAATGTATGGATGAGTTTACATACACCCATTAAGCACTTCATTTGGAACACCTGTACATCTACTCATTCATGCAATCATCTAATCAGCCAATGCAGTGCAGTGAATAGAATCATGCAGGCACAGCCAACAGCTTCAGGGAATGTTCATGTCAGTCATTGGCATAATTGGCACAATTGTTGGTGCCAAATGTGCTGATTTGAGTCTATAACTGTAACAATCTTTAGAGTTTAAAGCAATAAAGAATATTGTCCAGTAAGCGACAGTCCTGTTGATGAGAGTGGTCAATGGAGAATGGACAGACTGGCTCGAACTGACAGAAAAAAGGTTGCCTTTCTGTACAACACAACGCATTCACATGTTAAACATCTTGTAAAATCCGTTCCATTAAAAATGTGTCTTGTTTTCAGAGCTGATACAGTAGTAGTCCCTATCCATTATTTGTATGGTCCTCCTGATAAAGTGCTTGGTGGGTGTATCCCAAACATTTAGAATTATTATTTGTATTTTTTTTGTTATCTATTAGAATGAAAAAGGCTGTTTTGTAATTGTGACTTGAAGTCTGATGGTGGAAAATTGCCTCTTGTCTGTAGTGTATTAACTGGAGAGTTAACAATATTTTTGGAAACTTCAGCATTTTCATTTTGCAGCAGATTCTTTCATTTCAAAGAAGTGGGTGAAATGTATTTTTCCCTTTAAAGCTAACTAAAGTTATATGGCTGTATTGCAGGTTTATATTAGGAGCTGATTGACTGTCTGTTTACACATGACTCTGTGACAGAAACAAAGACACACATAAAATCCACCTACACACATTTACACACACATGTAAAATGTGTATTAGTTTTGCCTTATGAATATTTGATTAGAGGTTTTGGGATGCCCCAGTAACACCTCAGGATTTGGCCTTACGACTCAAGAAGTTACACAACCCAGTAATTCCGGTAACAGCCTACTATTGGTAATCTCTACCAGGGCCACTCTCACCTGCTCTCATCTCAAAATGAATCCAGTCTTGCTTGCGGCATTATGCAGGTATTATTTGCTCCTTGGCTCCTCCTACAGTCAGGAAGTGTAATCTATGCTTTAACACATGCATTTATGAACAAGCTGAGAGATACGGAACCGCCACTGAAAGTGTTGCTGTAGAGTGATCTTACCATATTTTACACAACTATAACTCGAATTAAGCAGTGCTACGCAGTTCCCGCAAGTACTGTCCTGCCTGCTTCTCCAAGGATATGTAGTGCAGTTAGTGGCGTGCCAAACCCAGAGTGGCAATGATAAAAAATACAGAATAAAAAATTGTATTCTGTTATGGAGTATTTCTATATTTTCTATTGGCATATTCATCATGAATTAACACAAAAACAGCAGCTAAACTGGAGATACAAGATTTTGCAGGACAGTGATGATATATAAAATGATGTTTATGCACATGTACCTACTTTTAAGATCTATAAAGCATCACATGAACTTCGTTCATAATTTCGATAATTTCGTTCAAAGCATCCTCTTTTGTGCAGCTCTAATAAGTACGCTGAGAACTCCTTTCCTTAATCCATGAACAATTTCCCCTTCTCTATCCACATAGTTACCAGATGTCTATAGACATAGTCACATGGTCAGTTTACACAACCACTCTTTAGAGTCAATGCACTGATCTCTAAGCAATGGTCTCCCATTCATCTGTGGCTTAAATAGCTTATCATATGGTGTTCTGTGATTGGTCCCCATAACACTTTTCACATTGAAAGGATCATTCCAACATATCCATGATACATTGTTTTAGTTTAGGTTTAGTTCTGATATGCATTAATAAACGGCACTAATTTATTTGCAGTAGAGAAGGAGTGCACAGCTTAGAACACATTCTCGGAAGGATACAACATAGTCCCTCTGAGAAGTAGTGCCGGTCAGCAGAGGGATTAATTTTGGCCAGCACTTGTGGAAAGGACACACACGTCCTGCAGGCACTCATCGGTAACGGTAGGTAAGAAGCACAACAAACTCTAAATGCTTACTTCCACTAGATACAACAACAAGCTGTCAGATCTAAAACAGTTGTAATGTAGGCACACTTTATATGCCATGCAGTTGCTGTCATTTGGGAAAGGACTCAGTAGAGCTGTAAAATAATTCTGTTAGGGTTTTATATTTGTTGCATTTCTGTTATATGTTTCCTCTATGCTGTGGAAACTTAAGAGGATCAACTAGTAATGAAAGCAGTATAAAACTCATTCTTATAATACAAACTTAGAGTTCAGGCCTTAATAAAAAAGTTTAGTCACAGTTAAGTGTTTACTCATATTATTTATTGCCCTTTTAAAGTTAACTTCTTAAATGTGGATGATTATTAAATAGGCTAATGTACTGCTCTATGCTGTGGTTGAACTCTGAATGTTGAATATTTTGCAAACTTAAAATAACGCATGCTCTAAAAATAATCTTCATGATGTGCTTTGGCCGTATCAGTTGTATGTTCTTACTGTGTGTGTGTGGGTGAGTGGGTGGCTGCGCTACACAGTGAATCAAGTCGTGAGAAGTGGCATTTCCATTTAAGATGTTGTGTACACTGCAAATCACTGCAAAATTAATCTGCTGATTTTTCTTATGCACTATTTAACATTTTGTAACATTTTTGTATTTTTAGTTTTCCTGTATTTGAATGTTTTTTCTTCAAAGCGCTGAAGTATGGAACATGCTGTTCTTCTGTGCTGGGATATACGTGTATGTGTGTGTGTGCGAGTGAATATATGTGCAGTCATGCATTTAAACACACTCCCTGGCTTTGTTTCACCCTGCTTACATAGCACTGCATAGTCCCGTAGCTACTTCAATCACAGATAATTCAACTTGCTTCAGCAATGATCAAAGTAGTCTTAGAGCTGTATGGTTAAGCTCTGTTAACATATTTCTATGTGCATCAGATGATCAGGAGTTTACTGCGCCACTGGCTGTAAGCTACCCAGCAATCTGTTTGGAAAAGGCGGACTGTAAAACTTTAACTGTAGTGTTAAAGGTTCTAAAGTTACTTTGTTCGAGTCATTTATATGATATTTGTATGAATCTAAAGTTTAGTTGGTAACCGTGTGAACTGAATATGAATTCAAACTACCGTCAATCAGAAGCCTTTTCTTAAGTCAATCCATTGTCATAAATTTATCATGAGACAGTCTGGGGCATGTTTAAATGGGGATTCTCATCAAGACTTGCTTATTGACACTGTCCTGCAAAAACATTGCATCTCCATTTTTGCCGAAATTAGGTGTTGACCTGAATGGGGCAATATACAACTTTGCACATACTTCTTATGCTGTGTAAGCTGTGTTGTCTGTCTCTAACTGTATAGCCAGTTTGCCCCTTATACAACAATATACAGGTTTGTAAGAGTTTCCTGAATTCGGCTTGGCCAGATAGCACTTCAGCAGGAAGAACTGTAGCTTGGGCAATTTATTCAGTGTTTTTAGTCTATTTATGGGTATATCTTAGTGAAATGTAGATAAACAACATCAACATAATGCCTACTCAGTTCAGTAGTAAAATGGTCCTTGGTTTTGTAAACTTGCTGAGGTACCCTGATCACGATTTCTATCCTCTTCTAAGACTTTTCCAGCAGACACAGCTCCGACCATGTCAAAGTCTAAGGATATGGGGTCTTCCATCATCCACACTCAGCAGCTTCATGCTGCTATGGCTGACACTTTGCTGGAGCACCTGTGCCTGCTGGACATCGACTCCGAGCCTGCAGTGTCCCGCAACACTGGCATCATTTGCACAATCGGTCAGTGGCCAACTTCCACGTCTCCACTTTGGTTATCAGTCATTGATCTTACCTATGCGAATTAATTTCTGATTCACCATTATACACAGTCTTATCTCACCTGCTTTTGATAAAAAGTGTGCGCTGCCCAAAACACAGCATAGACGCAATGAATGCAAGCTGAAAGTGTTTGAAAGTGCTTTGGGTATTCATTTAGGGCCAGCCTCTCGCTCTGTGGAGAAGCTGCGGGAGATGATCAAGGCCGGCATGAACATTGCACGTCTGAACTTCTCTCATGGAACTCACGAGGTTGGTGCAGTACAGGTTCCTCGGTACCTCATTAGCGAAACAGTTAAAAAGTCTTTATAGAAATGTCTATGTGCAGAAACACATTTCACACTTGTGGTTGTTTAGTTCTATTTACATTCATTTGTATAGAACTTTTTATAACAAGACGTTGTCACAAGCAACTTCACAGAAATCCTAGTCCAAGCCCTCCGCAAGTAGAGCCTCCCTCATTGTGACATTTCCCTTCCACCTTTGGAAATGTCAGTTGTTGTAAGCTGATCTACTTTCTCACCTTCTGATCTGTGAACTGCACACCGACTTTACTCTCCAGAAGAGTCATAGAGAGGACTTGGGCTTCAGCTTGGACTTCAGTGTTGACTTCTGACCTCTTGCTTTTAAAAGCTGTGACTTTTGCCGTTTTCACATTTCATAGCTGCATTAACTCTGACATCGTTCCTTCATGTGATACTTTTGATATTTCAGTTGGAGGTCTTCTAAAGGTCAAGGTCATTATCTCATAATACAAAAATCACAGCCAGTTTCTACCAGTTCATACATAAACATACATAGAAAGTTAAAACTGTGTCTATTTTGAGTCTAAGCAATGAAACTAATTATTTATTTATTTTCTGCTGTCTAATATAATGTGTAGTATGTACTATTCTCAGCTAACATGTCCTTTTGGGCCCTGTTATGAGTAGCCCAACTGGAAATCAGAAAGTTTTGTCCATGGGTTTCATGTTGGCCCCACATATAGATTCCCACCAGGGTCAGTTATGGGACCAGGAGGGGTTAAGCATGGGCCCCATCTGGGTTGTACACTGGGCTGGGACAATGGGGCCTATTTGGGAAGCCTGACTGGGTCCCAGTAACAATGTACAAACCCATTTAGATGCTACCTGTAACCCACCTAGCCCACGTTCCACCTATGTGAGCCCCACGCAAGCATGTTGGCTGGGGTTAAGTACTGTAAGCAAGCAAGAGGTTTTTGGAGAAAAGGCATGAATACTTTATTATTACTACATTCAAGGACCTTTAATTAATAACCCTGATTTACCCTGATTTACCCAGAGGTTAATCAAGTTGTGAGTATTTTAGACATCGATAGGACTTTGCTCCTCATTTGGAAAACAGAGAGGGATATTAAATCTTTGTAGTGTGGGGTCAGCTGGCCAGCTAATTATAGCACAGGGATGACCTTTACAGATACACTGTACTGGGACATGTATCTATCTATACCCAAGATCTAACTCTCAACCTCAGCTCTGACATAAGACAGATAAGCTATTGGAGTATGGCTAATCAGGCGAGCCCAGATCACATTACAGACCACCGTACTGATGGTATCATTCAAATATGCTTTATTTAAACACAGACATTAGACTTCTAACCTATAGTTATTTATAGACTTAACAGTGAAAGAAGAAGAGCAAACGTGCTTAGTGCAAACATGCTCTCATATTTAGGTCACTGAGACCCTAGTGCCTCTTAAAGAACTTGTGGCATCTAGCGTGACCTGCTTGGATGAATATGTTACAAGGGGTTTACTTTATATTATGTAACAACTGTAGCTAAGTATGTTTTAACCTTCTGTATCAAGGACATTGGAACTATATGTTAAGAAGGTTTTTGCATCTGGTCATTGTTACATTTGCACTGTAATTGTAATTAAAACATTGTAACACACTGCAAAAGGAGTGGTGAGTCAATGTTAATCACACTGAAAAAGTCAAATATCCTAATACAAATTCAGTGGAAAACATGACATTTAATATAAAGAATAACACTGTTATTAGATTTAGTTAGTTTTCTCCTGATTTATTGTGATTGAACACCTTCAATAAAGTGAAAACACTAGAGGAAATACAATTATTTTACACATTTGCCCTGAACTATAATGGCCATCATGCATTGACAGTATTTCTCTTAAGAGCCTTTAATTAACATTTCTATAAAATTATGGTTTTATTCTTAATTGGAATTTGGAATTGGAATTTTTGTTTGGCAGCTATTTCAACTGACATTGACAGATTTTTTTATATAGTGTGTGACATTACTGATTGTGTACTGCCAGAGGTGCAGCATTCTAAATATTTCAACCTGGAGAGCAGTGTAGCTTTGAAAAGACAACAGATTTACCTTATAATGATTGATAAGATAATTAATGAATGCAGTTGAATCAAATGTAATTTAAGAACACAGGAAAATGCTGTATACATACTAAAAAATCATAATACTTACAAATAATAATTTACAGATCATATCTGTGATGTTACAGGGCTTTGTGTACATTTTGATGTTGTCAGAACTGCAATTCAATGAGATACACCTTCTGTTTCTTAGTATCACGCAGACACCATTAAGAATGTACGTGAAGCCACTGAAAGCTTTGGACCTGGAACCCTTGAGTACAGGCCTGTGGCAATTGCACTGGACACCAAAGGCCCTGAGATCAGGACTGGACTCATCAAGGGCGTGAGTATTTCTTTTAGCCCTCAGCACCCACAACTGGCAGTTTCTAGTCAGTTGGTTGGCTTACAATTATTACTGTCACAGTGTTATTCTGTTATTTCTACATAGCTCTCATTCTACAAACATCTTTAATAGTATATTTTAAAGCTGCACATCCTATTGACTGTTGTCTATTGACTTATGTTCTGCCTATAGAGTGGCACTGAAGAGGTGAAGCTGAACAAGGGTGAGAAAATCAAGCTAACACTTGATGACACATTCAAGGACAACTGTGATGAGAAGACCCTGTGGTTGGATTACAAGAACATCACCAAGGTGGTCCAGATCGGCAGCCATGTCTTTATCGATGACGGTCTCATTTCCCTCAAGGTCATTGAAGTTGGTAGGTTTCAGTTACTGGTTTCAGTTCAGAAGAATGAGTTGCTAACTAAAGGGAATCCATGTCTTGAGAATATATTTATAGCAGTGAAGTTTGGAGTTTTGTGGATTAGCACAGATGGACTTTGTCCCTAGCTTTCTAAGATTTTCTCTTTTCCTGTGAGCTTATTCCTTTGTGCAAAATCTAATGCTTTCCATGGCTTTGCTCCAGGTAGTAACTACTTGACCTGTGAGATTGAGAATGGTGGCATGCTGGGCAGCAAGAAAGGTGTAAACCTGCCTGGCGCTAACACTGACCTGCCCGCCGTGTCAGAGAAGGACATCCAGGACCTGCAGTTTGGTGTGGAGCAGGGAGTGGACATGGTGTTCGCCTCCTTTATCCGCAAGGCTGCCGACGTGCAGGCGGTCAGGAAAGTGCTGGGAGAGAAGGGCAAAGATATCAAGGTCATCAGCAAACTGGAGAACCACGAGGGTGTGCGAAGGTGAGTGTGCATGAACATTTAGTATCTCTGTGGCATGAAAAAAATACTTTTTTTTTGTCCCCCTCTATTTCATCATTACCAATTCCCACTCATTACTTAGGACTCATTATCACATAATGCTACCAGTGCTGGGTGGGTGAGGGCTAGCATGTGCTTCTAGCTGCCAGTTCTGTAATATTAGGTAAGAGTAGCCTGCGCTGACTAGCATGCATTGTGTGATGGGGAAAGGGAGGGCGATCCTACCCACCCAAGAGAGCAAGACCTATTATGCTGTCTGGGACTCCCAGCCACAGATGTATGTTGTGTTACCATGCATCAAACCTGTGATAACCCAATTATAGGGCCAACATGTAGAAGACTGCCTAACTCGGAAAACACCCTTGTTTTGTTGATTTGAGTACAATTTATTTATTTCTTTTATCTCTCTTTGCCCAGATTTGATGAGGTTCTGGAGGCTAGTGATGGTATCATGGTTGCACGTGGGGACATGGGTATCGAGATCCCTACAGAGAAGGTTTTCCTAGCTCAGAAGATGATGATTGGTCGCTGCAACAGGATTGGCAAACCCATCACTTGTGCCACACAGGTTAAGAAATACAAATGACTAAACCTCTGTTAAAGTAGAACTTGAAGCAGTACAAGTTTTGAAAATGTAGAAATTGACACCCTTTTTGATGGGCTCTTTTTTTTCTCTTGCATGGCAGATGTTGGAGAGCATGATTAAGAAACCACGTCCCACTCGTGCTGAGAGCAGTGATGTGGCTAATGCCGTGCTGGATGGCGCTGACTGCATCATGCTTAGTGGAGAGACAGCCAAAGGAGAGTACCCTGTAGAGTCTGTGAGGACACAGCACCAGGTAAGAGTGATAGTGATTGCCTGATATGGAGCTTGATTGCATCTTGATGAATTTACTAATGTTTCTTGGAGCAGAGTGTATGAGGATCAACACACATAGTCCAGCTGATTCTAAAGCTTTAGTAGGAAAAAAATATTTTCAATTCCCTCCACTTAGTGTCTTTGTAGGTGTCACTAAAGCATTGTATAACATCATAGCCTGTAGAATTAAAGCTAACATAGTATACAGCAAAGAAAGGTTAAGGTGTTTTTAAAATGCTATTACAAATATTGCAGCATTTACTAACTGTCCATGTTTGTAATCCTTTGTTCTATGTGTGTCTGTCTTGCCATGTCTTGTATCTGTCTTATGAGTGTGTTTGCTCTCCTTTGTGGAACATGCACTCAGATTGTTCATTAGGCAGTGGTGGTACGTCGTATGTCGTACAATCTCGTTTGAGGAACTGCAACAAAACAGGCCCCACCGATCCGGGTGCTTCACTCACAGCCTGGCAAGCTATCAAAGATTTTTCATTATTTGATACAAAGCTTAAACACGACAAGAAATATGATCCTCATAGATCATCTCTTATTAGCAAACCATCACTCCTATTTGTACACAGGGAAAAATGTGCATGTAGATGAAACTACAGTTACAGTTGAGTACTATGAGGCAGTCACTCATGAGTACAATATTCTAAAATCCTCTTTCTTCCTCTTTCCTGTGTTTGTGTGTGTGTTCAGATTGCCCGTGAGGCAGAAGCAGCCATGTTCCACAGGCAGGTATTTGAGGAGCTGCGCCGCATCACCCACTTGACCCGTGACCCCTGTGAGTCTGTGGCTATTGGAGCTGTGGAAGCCTCTTTCAAATGCTGTGCCAGTGCCATCATTGTTCTCACCAAATCTGGCAGGTACAAAGGAAACCACATTGTACTCACATGCACACACTCATGCACACAAAAGTGCAGTGCACGTATACATTCCTCAGGTTTGCAGACAAATGTTTTGTGTAAAATGTAAATACAAACCTGTGTTTTAATACACTCTGATATATATATATATATATTACACCCATGTATCGTACTGCATTCATTTTAAAGGATATTAATCATTCCATAATGTATATCACTCACACAGTGTGTCTCACAAATACAATGAACACACACTCATACACACACAAAAACACACTCATTGCCCAATGTTGTTTAATGCCAGGGTGAAATGTGCTCCTTTATGCTAAGCTTGACCTTTGCTGGCCTGAACCTTGACATTTTGCAGGCTAATTTAAACTGCTCATTCAGCTGTTGCTGTGCAGCCAGTACAGTCAGTTACATACAGTATCTCTACTTGATGAAGGACATTTAGATTCCTTTATCTGTAGTATGCTACTGAACCACTTATTAATAAAGCAATGGAGCGGAAAAGTGCCCTAGGAACATTGTGTTTAGAGGGCTTTTGGTTTTATAATAGGTCTGAAAGCTGTGTAGGCGATATGGCAGAACTGTAACACAATACCTAAAGGCATTTCCATGATACACAATATATCCAACATATATCCAATATATATCCAAAATACAATATATATTTGAAGTCTTTCAATTTTCCTTAGCTCTGAAGCTGCTCTTTTTGACCATTATTTTGTATGGCTTGTCTTGTCTCCCTCTCTTTAGGTCAGCTTATCTGCTGTCTAAATACAGACCCCGTGCCCCCATCCTGGCCGTGACCCGTAACGAGCAGACAGCACGTCAGAGCCATCTGTACCGTGGCATCTTCCCCATCCTATACAACAAGCCTGCCAATGATGTGTGGGCTGAGGACGTGGACCTGCGTGTCAACTTCGCCTTGGAGATGGGTAAGGACACAGGGCCTCCTTCAGACATAATGATGGCGAAGGACTGTCATGCTGGGGCTCTCAGATCAGGATGTTTCATCATCAACTGTGAGCTACACTGCTCAACTAGGCTGTTGCAGACACTATTCACTTTAATTTGGGCGAAATGATGATGTAGATGTAGGCAGGGAATAACAGCCTCTTGGCTCTGAACCAGGGGTGGAGGGCAGAAGAAACCCCAGTGTATGGTGTGTGTATGGTGTATGAGCAACCGAGCTTCAATGCTATGAATGCTAAGAAAAATGTGCTAGCAGCTTTAATGATCTATCACATTCGTGCATTATTAACACAATTAATGCTAACTTTGACAGCACTATGCACTATTTGTGTAACTAAAGATCAGAATTCATTTGTTTTGGTTACTTTGGTTCTGTTCATCGGTTCTGGTGATAACCATCCATTATTGTTTATGTTTCAGGCAAATTCAGGAAGTTCTTCAAGTCTGGCGATGTGGTTATCGTTGTCACTGGCTGGCGCCCTGGCTCCGGCTACACCAACACCATGCGTGTTGTCCTGGTGCCTTGAGCACCTTTAAGAACTGAACCCCTCCTTTCCCCTTTCCATTTAGATACTTATTTCCTCCTCATCTCATAGATACATTTAAGAAACAGCAAAGCTCATTTTATCTAGTAGTTTTCCGAAGGACATCATAACAACACTATTCACTGTGACCATCGTCTTAAATACTATACAATTTTCTTCAACCTGGTGTGTCATCTTTCCACATCCAGACCTCCAGAACACTTTGTTCATACTCCAATAGTTGTCTTGCATGCTGAGGTTTAGCATATCATGCTTTGTTGGTAAGCTAGGGGCTGATAGGAAATTCCACTATGAAAAGGGGCATGATAAAGCTCAGGGTGCCAACTGTTGCTCTGTGGGAGGCAGTTGGCCGTAGATCAACACAAAGTCCTGTATTGTGTGAGGGGTGTGGTGAGGGATTTTTGGACTTCAGAGAGCACAGGACACCCTCCCAAACCTCTCTCTCAATTCAAGCACTCTCACACTGTTCCCTCTACCCACTGACTACTGGCATACTGAGACTGATAAGATGCATATCTGCTGTATGAAAGTGCTCTGAGTCTGGATTTCCATCCATTAAACTGATGATTACCTGAAATCTTTTTCTTGACTGGACTAAAACTAGTCCTGATATCCCTCGCCTGTATTTGGATTAGACTCCAAAATAAAATAACAGCATCTGGCAACACAAGACGGCTGGTCTTCGGTGGGCTAATGTAGGACAAAGATTTGATTTCACACTGCTGAGTATCACCATCTAGTGGAGCATTTTGGAAATAGGGTTGACATTCATACCAGCCCAATGTCACTGCTTCAGTCTCCTGCAGATCATTCCTTATCGTTCAAATTCCTCTTTGTCTGCCTACGTCAGTATAATCCAGGCTCAAATGAATCACAGGACTGCAGTCAAGGGAAATATACTGTGTGTATTTGTGCCATATTTTAGTCGACAGCAAGATTGCTTAACTGATTTGAGCAACAAAATACTTTATTTGGGTTAGAATACTGTGCTTTCACCTTAGGTTTAGCATCATATTTTCCAGTACAGCAAATTCTCAGCATTACCAAACAATGGAATTTAATTTTAGGAAGTGACAGAAATAAATGGACACTAGATGGCAGTATGTAATTAAACACCAAGCAGCAATGCAGCACTCCAGCAATAAGCAATAAACATCATATTTCATATTTTTTAAAAACCCTGTCATGTGCAGAGATCATAAATTACAAATTGCTGATAATTTGTCAGAAAGAGAAATGACTAGAATGCTAGTGATGGGTCAAGTGCACCTCCTCCTCTTAACTCATCCATGTGTGCATTCGAGCAGCCAGGTTCCAATGCAGAATGAGTCAGCACTCTGATTTCCCATTAATATTCACATCACTAGGAATGTACTGAGAACATTCAAACTTTTCAAAACTTCCACAGGAACCTCCAATAAATCAATGGTAACCGAATTCTCCAGCACTTCTTTGTGGGCATCAATCTACGCACTTAAACCAGAAGCAGAAGGGGAAAGTCCAAATGCAGCGCAAATGCTCAGAGATTTGAAAATGTTGCTCATAAGAGGAGAAATGTTTGATCATGCCCTAATTAGCAGAAATAGCAGTGTGCATATTCACAGACTGCATTGTCAGGATGGCAGGGATCAGCTGGTCAATTTGTATGCAAATAGGGTGAGGCTTAGCCTGGCTAGCACTGTACAGCCCTTCTCTCAGGAACAGAGCTATTTTCAGGGACAACCTCAACACACACAAAAAAATGCAGACATTAATGCAGAAACACCATATCACTCCATTTTGAACAGCATATCGAAACTGCATATGAAATTAAGAACCCCTTTTGATCTACAACCTAATATATAGGCTCTGTTTCCCCCCTGTTTTTAACTGTGCCCTCATCACTCCTTTCCAAAACACATCCGGTTAGAATCTCCCTAGCCACTCTATGACACCGCTGTGGTGGTGCTGTGATTTGGAGTGTAGGCTAAATATTCGAGTATGTCAGTCAGTGAGCTCAGCAGGGGGGGAAGGAGAGGGAGACAGAGAGAGAGATTGATCCAGCAATGCGTCCGCTGTGTCTGGGAAGTGGACGATGCTATCTCTATCCCCTATTGGAGCAACATCAGAAGGAGTCTGAGGCTCTAGAACATGCCCTGAAGGCTCAATATAAAGGCCCACTAACTAAATGAGTACATCGGATTGGGTTCTCAAGGACACGACCTTCTGACTTGCTGTATGTGAAAGCTACATAGAGGCCAAAAGACTCAATCGTCAAATTCAATAAAGACTTTGAACACAAACACACACAAATGTGGAGAGAGAGAGAGAGAGAGAGAGAGAGAGAGAGAGAGAGAGAGAGAGAGAGAGAGAGATGTGTAGAAGGGAAAGAAAGGAAGAATGACAAATTGTGTGTAAATTGTGTAAATGACAGACAGCTAGAGAGAGAAAGAGAATTAAACAACAGGGACATAAAGAGAGAGGCTGATGTAAATATATATAGAGAGAGAAAGAAAAAGAGACAGTAAGTTAGGAAAAGATCAACTGTGTGTGAAAAAGGGAGAGAGAGAGAGAGAGAGAGAGAGAGAGAGAGAGAGAGACTTGAAAAAAGAGAAAAATGAATATTATGTAGAAATTGAAAGAAAGACAGGAAAAGAGTCAGAGAAAGGCACATAAGGGAAGGACAATATAGATAGAGACAGAGATAAGAAGGGAAAAAGTAAGAAAAAGAGAAAGACAAAGATGATAATAAATAGATAGATAGAAAGATAGATAGATAGATAGATAGATAGATAGACAGACAGACAGACAGAGAGATAGATACAGACATACAGATAGATAGATAGATAGATAGATAGATAGATAGATAGATAGACAGACAGATAGATAGACAGACATACAGATAGATAGATTGATAGATAGACAGACAGATAGATAGACAGACATACAGATATACAATATAGATAGAGACAGAGATAAGAAGGGAAAAAGTAAGAAAAAGAGAAAGACAAAGATGATAATAAACAGATAGATAGAAAGATAGATAGATAGATAGATAGACAGACAGACAGATAAACAGACAGACATACAGATAGATAGATAGTTAGATAGATAGATAGATAGACAGACAGACAGATGAACTGACAGATATACAGATAGATAGATAGATAGAGAATAAGACACAAGGCAGAATAAATAACTGATGGGGACACAAAGTTTTAATGCTTACAGTTTCTCAGTTTTTAAACTATCAATACAGTTAATTGAAATAAACTTCACTTAGCTTCTGGAATGATATAATCACATAGCTTTATGTAATTCATCTGTACTTTGATAGACATTTATCGTAATGCATTATCGTTGTGTGGTATGTAAACTGCAGTTGGCCACGAAAAGCCAAAGGAACACAAACATATAAAAATGAATGATGCAAATGGTCCCTTCCATATGACCTTGTTTAAAGCCAGTTGAGAGTAATACTCTTGAATGTTAATGGAGATGAAAAAACTGTATGAAGGTATAGCCATTACTGCTGCTATTATAGCATTAATAACGCTATAGTCTTTCATCACAAATAAACACCTCTATACTAGTTATATAATCCCCAAAGAAAATATTGCACAAAATAATGCATACTTTATTTAGTAGTTCAGTTAAACGCAGTACTCTCTAGTGCAGACAAATAGACTCTTTGATGCTGGAGTAGTTACACCATAAATATTCAATATTCCACATCTCCCCTACATTTGCATTTCCCTTGTAGTTATCTGGATGGAAATGTGGGGACTTGAGGTAGTGTAAAAGGTAATCATACTATGAATACTGCAATGACACTACACTTTTCAAATGCAAAATGCAGAAGAAGTTTAAATCGATAAAGCAAAAGTAACTGCGAGTTCATACTGATATACATCTTTCTCATGACACTGTATGAAAAAAGAAATGTCAAATGTGAAAAAAGATAAATAAACACATACATACATGAAAATATAAACCAGTTGCACAGAATAAACCTTTATAACATGAATAAACTTGTCAGAAACTGAGATTCCTAAATGTCTTGTGGGTTGGGAAACATCTGCACTATTACAGTAAGAAGTTCAGATGACACTTTGCACCACAATGCTTTTGGAAAGCTCAACAGGGAATTTTCTTTGTTTACTTGTATGTCGTATTTCTTTCCCACAAAAACCTTGTCTTTCCATTTTTGCAGTTTTTCATATTTTTCATATTTAGATTTGACAGTTGCTCTTTATGTTTTCCATTTTAAGTTAAGAAAGGGTTTTCTCCTCCTGTAAAATAACCATTTTGGAGATACAAGGTTTTTGTGTGACAGCCACGACATGCAATAAAAAGTCTAAAGGAAGGACACTTAGAAATATACAACTCCTTCCCTTAATTCTGTACCAATTACATTGTCTATGTCCTTGCAAGGTCTAAAACCAAATTGTTAAGCTTATGGCTACAAACGCTTTCTAACAAATCTCTCTAGTTGTAGGATAGACCTGTCAGACCCTGGATTGCCAGAACAGTACTTTGTTTACAGAGATGAAATTTGTTTTAGTTAACCTAATCATAACAACATATTGTGTAACCAGACTGTATACCATATCATGCAAAATGTGTAATATGCAAGTATGCAAAAGTCCTTTCAAAGCAAAAACAAAAACAAAAGAAACAATAAAAATGTAACAAATGTACAACAAAGGTTTACAGCTGTAGTTCTGAAAACACAAGCTTTGGCATACCAAATGGGCTCATATCACTGTGTCATATTAGCACGTAATCATCTTTATGATCCAATATCTTTTGTTTGCTAGGAAGAAAGCGGCAATGTACAAACCTCTGTGCATGTACAAAATCAAGCATACAGTTTTATTGCTTAGGTACCGCACAAGTACACATAGAAAGCACATACAAAATGATTGCCATACATTCTTTATCTTATCTCTTTTGTGGTGGAAGTGAGGGGATCGTTCCCTGGTCGTTCAGGCTCTAAGGCAGTTTTGTTAAAAAAGGAAAGGCCATAGAAACTGAGCAGTGCGCCTTGATCAACAAGGAGGTATGGGTTGGGGGCAAGGTCTAGTGGAATAATCAGTCTGTGTCTGATAATTAAGATGATGAGGATTAGATGGGTGCATGTGTGTGCATGTGTGTGTGCAACCTGATAAGTGAGATCTGTACTACATGTTTATTTACCACACTAGATGACAGGATGAATAGCAAGGAGTATTTTTGCATCTTTCCCCAGGATGTTTCACTCCTTTGAAAGGGGCAATTTTTTTATTGGTACAACAACAACCATGATTCTGTTATTACTGTAAAGACTTCTTCTTTTTTTGGAAACTGCTATTTGTTGCATATCCCTACATAATCTCACTGTCAGACATTAGTATTGCAAAATATGCTAAAAGAACTTGGAAGACACAGTCATTTTGCTTGTACACAACTCAGTCATTCTCATACACGCTCATTCAATCATCAGCCAACTCTATATTCCTTCATTTGGCATTATGAGTTGAAAAGTAGTCATTGCACGATTATAAATGCAGGTAGACAAACATCCTCTTCTCAGCCATAAAAGTTTTTTTTGTCCATAGATATTACTAGATGATAAAAAAACGCAGTCTGTACAATAGACAAGGGTACAGTCTGGTCTCATAAGTTTGATGGGAGTTTGGGGTGTAAGCTTGGCGTCCCTGGACTGGATCTGTCTCTAGACCCAGGGGTTGGTGAGCCACAAGAAGAGCCAGTCTGCACTATGGACCCTTTTGAAGTCTGTCTTGATAGGGCCACATGTCCTGGTATTGAACTGTAAGGTTTGGTAACAGGGGTGGGTGAGGGGGTTTTGGCAAAACCTGAAGTTGACACCACGTGGGACTGATCTGGGACATGGGATACTGGTCTTACCAATTGGGGTCTTTCAAGAGCTCGAGGAGAAGGGAGTGATATGGAGATGGTGCTGACGTCCTGAGAGGGGAGATCAACCAGTGAGCCACCCCTCTCTCGTTGCTGGGAGGGCGGAGGAAAGAGGGTCTGAGGGGACAAAAGAGAACTCTGAGATCCAGAGGTGCTGGAGGGGTTGCTGTGAAGGGGTGTCCTCTTCCTCTGAACCAAGGGACTCTGGGATATGGGGCTCCAGGCTGGCGGAGTACTACATGGGGAGGCATTACCAGATCCATACTGGGCAAGTGAAGCCAGGGCAGATGGTTCAAAAGACTGCTGGGGAAGGAAATCAGGCTGTGGTATGCTCTGAGGGTCCTGAGTCTGGGGTTTTGGGGAAGACTGCTCTGAAAGATTCTTTGAGCAAAGCGGAGATCTGGTAGATGGTGATGGAGTGGCTGTCCTGACTGGCTTGCTTAACTCCTGACTGCGTTTGATCTGATGAAGACTGGGCTGCGTGGACTGCAGTTGGGTCAAAATAGGGCTTATGGAGTGGGCTATCAAAGGAGTTAGGGTAGAGGCAGGAGGGATGGCAAACTGAGCTGCCTCTCCACCTATTGCCCCTTGCTGGAAGAAGCCAGGGAGTGGAGCAGTAATGTTGGAGAAGGAAGCTGGTGAAAACTGAGGTTGGCTGTGGAGCTGAGCTACACTGGAGGTTCTAGAACCACAGGTAGAGAGAGGTCTGTGGGAGAAGATGGAGGCTTCGCTGATGCTTGATGTGGAGGTGGTAATTGTGGTTGTGGTAGAAGATGGCAGGGAGCTGGAAGCAGAAGGAGGAGGAGGTGTGAATGCGGTTGCAGAACATTTGGCTATGAGAGAATCTAGAATAGGTGTTTCCACACCAGAGCCCAGCTGAGAACTCGCTCCAGAAGACGAGCCACCCCTTGTGGAAGCACCTGTAGCCGCAGTTGGCATGGGGAACCTTCTCAAATGGCCAGGTGGGTCTTTGAGTGAACCTAGCAAGGGCACTGGAGGCCGGAAGAGCGTGTGGGGCAGATGTGGGTGCCGAGTAAGGGCGATGGCCACTGAGGTGGTGGCAGCAGCAGCTTGGAGAGGTGCCTGGATGAGAGGAGCCCAGATGACTGGGGTGTGTGAGGAAGGAGTGTGTGCTATATGTGGAGCTGGAGGAGGAGTCTGTAAAAGGTGGGCACAGTGAGCCATGTCCCTGTCATGCTGCACAATCTGCTGGATGATCTCATTTTCCTGGTAGTTCAGCACACCTGAGTTGAGATCCCGCTGCACTTTGTGCTGAAGAACAGAATTTCTTTTTCCTGTCATGACAAAAAACAGGTCTAAATTAGAACAGAGATTTGTTTACATTCAGCGACAAGAGCAATCCCCAACTCCCCAACTCATCCCAAAAGTACTGGATGAAGCACTATAGTTTCACTGCTCTACAGCTCATTGTTGTTGTTTTTTTAAACCCTTCTAGCCCACGCCTGACTTTAGGTATGGTGCCAATAGGTAACCCAGTTGCTGACACATGCACAGCTGTACATTCTCTAAAAGAAGGAGGAGTCTGTAATAGGTGGGCACAGTAAATTGGGATGCTTTAGAGAGTTCATTATGTTCACCATGCCCAATGCTAACTAGTTATCCAACACCAATCCTACAACATCAGTACCTGATCTACCTAATGCTCCTGTGCCTAAATGCAATCTAATCCTCACAGCAATGTTCTAGTCAGTCATCCTCAAACAGTACAGTGTGTTTAGTTTCAGCAGAAAAGAGTTGGGGGGGGGGATTATAATTACAACAAATCACAGTAATTACTGTCAGGTCTGTTGCCAGTACTTTACTGTACACAAGAAAGGGTAAGGTTTACTCACTGGCATGAACTACTATGATACAATGGATGTGCTAACATCAGGGTCTGCCAATCAGAGAGCTGACACCTTTTGTTCATTGTTTTGAGAAGCAGTAAGCACAGTGCCTGTACTAATTCACTAAGTTACTCCATATTGCATAACGTAAAAACAGGCATCATTGTGGCTTGGGTAAAACATAGGCACTTTACAAAGCCAAGATTTAGTAACAGACCCTTTGGCAGAAATCACAGCTTTCTGCAGTAGCTAAAAGTCTGTTTATGTAGCTGCATTTGTTTCTCCACTCCACTCCACTCCACTCCACTAGTTCTGAGATATTCTTGAGTCATCGTGCTGCACAGCTTTGTTCATAGTCAACACATTATCTTGCTGTAGAAGCCATCTTATTAGTAGCTTCAGGCTTTTTAACAGATGGTTTGAGATTTGTGTTTAGCATATGCTGGTATTTTGTAAAAAAAAAAAATAATAAAAAAATAAAAAAAAATTCTCTCCACTTATGCAAATTTGCTAATGTCACTGGTGACAACACAACTTCATAGCATGATAGATCCATGTTCATGCTTCACAGTTGGCAAGGTGCTCTTTTCATTAACTTTTTTTCTATAAATGTAGATTTGCTGATTGAAGACTTCCTCAGTCCATAGCACTTGTTTTGTCTTGTCTTTCTTCGTATTGGCTCTTCCATGAAGATTATACTTGCACAAGCAACGCTGCACAACCTAAAGGTTCTGGGCTGTCATATGAAGGTTATGACTTTCCTGCCTTGCATGCATATGAGCAGTTCTCATGGGCAGTTCTCTTTAAGATACGTCTTAGTCCTTCAGATTTCATTCACCCCTTCACAGTCCCCTGAACTGCCAACACACTGTAGCAACCACAAGCTGAAAACGCTTCTTATAGCCTTCCTTTGCCTTTTGGGCATCAATTATTTTCATTTTCACATTTCATTTTTAGACTGTTGCTTAGAGGAGTGTTAGCACAAGGTTTAAATACGAGTCAGAGAATTTATAAAGCAAAAATTTGATTCAGTTGACAGTTCCTAATTACAGCTGGTAGCATCACTCAGACCTGATTGGCAAATCATGCATTTTAAATGCTTAGATTGCCTTAATCTTTGTCATATTGCCATATTAATTATAATATTCATTTTTCTGTGTGTGCTACTTCCTAATAAAAAAGGAAAATGTAGGTTGTATAAGACATTTGTTTATAAGAATATATTTATTACTTATTTTTTTTATATAGAAGTATTATATTAAGAATATCCAAGCCTTCATGGATATGTTGATATTTCTTTCCAGCTAATGCAGTGAAGATTGCTGTAGTTTTCTTGTTTGTAGAGATTTCAGGGAACCCTGTAATCATTTTATATAATTTTATTTACCTTACAGTAAATTATAGGGCAAACTGTTAAGAATTGACATGAGCTCCCAGAACTCATAGAAAAAATGTATAATATTAATAATTAAAATTCAGTTAAATGTTATTGTAAATTATATTGTGATGCCCTGTAAACCTACTTTACTGCATATACTTAAATATTTATGTAAAATATTTACACATAAAAGTTTTCTTACAAATTGTTTATTCCTATGGCTTTTAGTGACTGAATATCACATACTGCTAAAAATCTTAGTGCAGCAGAGTGAGAAATTTATTTCAAAGTGTGTTGACATTACTGCAACTAAAAATATCGCTGCTTCTCCTCGGCCTTGACGTTTGCTGAAATTTCGACAGAGTGGTCTGACATAATCTTTGTAGCAGCTTGGAAAAACAGCCTTTCACAGGGTGCTGTCTTGAGATTCCATCTTGGCAGTTTTATGACTATCATCGAAAGATTAAAAAATGCACAAATATGTCTGTTCATGCGTTTCCATGAATCTTATCAGTTGTTGCCATCTGTTACAGGATGGTGCATCAACACTTTTTTTTGCATTGGTATGAGGACACTGCTTAGCAGTAATAACAGGTCTATAATAATATACCCCAAATTTAGGCTAAGGGCTAGATGAAAACAAAATGTACATACTGTCACTATTCTACTCCTATTCTCTGTTCCTGTGTTTTTGTGTGCTCGTCTATCTGGTGTTTATATGGTCTCAAATAATAGTTCTCACCAATGCGGTCTAGACGATCAAGGGCTACGGTCTCAAAGGCACGCCGCATCATCGGGTACTCTTCCAGCACTTCGTTAAAGTGGTCCACAGACAGGGAGTACAAACGGCAGTATGTTTCCGCCCTCACGCTGGCTGTTCTCCTGCCCCGGGTCAGCAAACAGATCTCTGCACAGGATATTAAATGTATGAATATCAGCAACATCACGTGACAAGCACACATTCAGAGAGATAGCATACAGTGACTCAGAGAAACAAATCTATCCTAAATGACACCATGAAAAAGCAAAAAGCACTCATAGCAATGATATTTTTTTCTTTTTTTTTCCTTTCTTTCTTTTTTTTTTTTTGTAAATCCATAATCGGAGCACTAAAATGCCATTTTCAAAGCTTAGTGTTACTAAAGCATCATCCGTTAAGACAGGTTACAGAAGAAATCACAGAGTAAAGCTCCAAAAAAAAAAAAAAAAAAAAAAAAAATCACAGAGCAAAGTTGAGGAGGATTTCTAAATGGTGGTGTGGGAGGGAGCATGGAGGGAAGCCTCAAGTGCACTGTACTCATCAGCAGCTTCAACACTGTAATTGGGGTCCTCGGCTAACCTTTGTTGGGTGCAGCGGGTGACTTCACCATCTGTGGTGCTTGTCCAAAAAACAAAAGCCTGCAGCCACACGACTGACTGCAGTGTGCAGCATGCATGTTACAAAATTAGGCGTTTCCTGCAAATGGAAACCCCTGCAGCGCCTGGAGCCCGCAAGTCCGTGATTGATGTTGCTGATTGGTACAAGCTGTATGTTTATGAATAAAAATACAGTAGGGCAATAAATAAGGTGCCTGTAGGCCTTCAGGGCCCTGGAGCAAGATGGAGTGCGGATGTTTGGATAAGATAGGACAGCAGACATGGCCTAAGGGATTACTCTCTCTCTCCATCCGTCACGGCCAGAGTCATAAACAACAAGCAGCCAAGAGCCACTCCATCGGAGCACACACACTCGCTATCACACACACACACACGGAGGGTGGGGAGGGAGTGGGAGGACAGCGAGAGAGAGAGAAAGAGAGGGCAGAGACTGAAGGGAGAAAGGGTAAAAGAGGGGGAGGAGAGAGCAAGGAAGAATAGAAAGAGACACATAGAGAGAGAGAGAGGAGATAGAGATACAGAAGATATGGAAAGATATATATATACATATATATATATATATATATATATATATATATATATATATATATATATAGAGAGAGAGAGAGAGAGAGAGAGAAAGAGGGAAGGAACAGAAGCCTCAGTAAGCTCTGAACCACACCGCTATCCAGCCTGCTTTTGCTCTCCTCTGTCTCACCCTCTCCCTCACTTACACACACACACACACACACACACACGCAGGGTTTATAGGGAGAGAGATTATGAGCGGCTTGTTGAACATGTAATGACCTCAAATGAGTCCGGGCAGAAGGAAGGGGTTTTTGCAAAAATATGACTTTTTTTCTTGAATAAATCTGCAGCTCACTGATAACGGGGTCTACTTAGCTGTGATCCTGAAACCACAGAGGAGACAGCGACAGAGCTTCACACAGCCCAGAATGCTAAAAATGAGTCTTTGCTACTTTTTCAGAACAGGTGGGCTAGAATTTGTCAGGAAATATTTGTATGAACATCACTCCATTGGAATAGAGCGAGTTTCTGGTATCTGGTACCTTCACCATCTGTGCATCCTCTTTATTGTCATTTTTGCTGCCAAGCACAGCTACTTTCAAATCCATTCAGTAACTGACATTAAAAATAACTGATGAAATAACCAAACGTATGCTGAAACCTTTGCCGACATTTTAGCACGGTTTACAATAACCCAGAGCCTGAGCTATAATAAGAAGCTGCAGTGAACAACCTGATAAGTCTCCACACCAGCTATCCATTATCAGCCATTCATTATTTTCTTATTCTTTCCTTTCTTCATCTAGTATTTGAATCTTAGGGTGTCGCATGTCCCCACTGAGCTGGCATCGCAAGTCCCACTGATCGACAGTTGAGGAAAATTAATTTCATGAATGGCTAACTGATGTTGGGTGAGGAATTTCCCTAGGCTCCTAAAATGCGCTCATTTGCTGCCTCTGTTCCCCCCGGGAACTAGCCGATAACACTGCTGGAACACCACAGAATCGGCCTGCACAGTTAAGCTCATTACAAACACTGCAGTTAAAAAAAGGCCTAGCTTACTTAAAGGGGAGCGCCACTCAAAACGTTATACATAATGGATAATGCGTTGGATCTTCCAGTGTTTGACTGGAATACATCATTAAGTGAACCTGCAACTTCAGACCTTCCTCTGTGACTAGTAATATTTTTTTTATGTGCCAATACCCATGTATAAGTCAACCTGGCAAGCTTAGTGAGTTTGAAAATAATGACACATGACTTTATCTACTTCAGATGTAGGGGGCTAAAAGTGCTTTAGACTTAGTATTTCTGTAACATGTTCATTCCTGAGCGCATGGTGGTCATTGGTGAACATTGTAAGATCCTTCATCCTTCACGTCTAACACACATATTATAATATTGTAAATTTGGGCAATAGTACATAAGCGAGTGCATTATTGTGAGTGCAATAGTGATGTTATTTGCATGTGTAATGTAATGTGTTCTACTGCATTCATACCATAGTTTTGACAAAATGTATGGTATAGAAAAAGTCTTGTTTTTAATATTGAGAAAATGTGTTTTGAAATGTACACTGATCAGTTATAACATCAGCAACACTAACAGGTGAAGTGAAAAACGATTGATTTATCTTTATCTACAGTGACATCTGTAAAGTAAACTTTACTACTGGACTCAATATTTATTGCACACTGCATAATTTGCACACTACCCCTAAATTATTTATTATTCTCTGTCTGTACTGTGTTGTGTTGTCTGTCTGCACTTGTTTGTGTTGCACTTGTGTTTTGTATGCACTGTGTCTATGTTGCACCATGGTCCTGGAGGAATGTTGTTTCGTTTCACTGTGTACTCTGTATGTAGTTGAAATGACAATAAAAACCCACTTGACTTGACTTGACTTGGGTGGGATATTTTAGACAACAAGTGAACAGTCAGTTCTGGAAGGTGATGTGTTAAAAGCAGGACAAATGGTCAAGCATAAGGATGTGAGCCACCCTGACAAGGGCCAAATTGTGCTGGCAAGGGAACTGACTGGGCCAGAGCATCTCCAAAACAGCAGGTCTTGTGTGGTGTTCCCGGTATGCAGTGGTCAGTACCTACCAAAAGTGGTACACGTATTGAACCACCTGAAAACTGGGGACAGGTTCATGGGTACCTAACTCTTATTAATGTGATCCATGGAGGCGTCATCTCACTACTTCCAGGACTTACTGCTTGGTGAAAGATACCACAGGTCACCTTCAGAGGTCCTGTGGCGCCCTGTCTTGAATGCTTATTTCTGTAGTGGCAGCACAAGGGGCCTGATCATAGTATAAAATAATACTAAATGCATCTGTTTTGTCTTTACGGTGTCCTCTCTTAATTCCTATCTGTTTCTTTAGTATCTTTGTTTTCTGGTATTTTGTGTATTTTAGGGGTCCAGGCACTAAAGGTGCTGGATCCTTGTTGTCTTAGGTAAGATTCACAATATTCTTTCTAAATTGTTCTAAAACAAATTATGCCAAGGTGTACAGACATGAAACTTGGTGAATAGGTAGTGCTTCCTCACACTACATAGGCACACAAACATAAGCATGATCAGCCAGAAGGGGGCGTTACAGCATAGTGGCATAAAGACATAATTCTGCTGATTCTTTGGCCCATACCAACTCAAAATGAATCAGCTAAATTAAACTTTGAATCAGCTCCCTTAGGCTTTTCATCAGGTTTTCATAAGACTGTTGTCAGGTCAAAAGGTCAACCTGTTCAAAACTTGACAAATATTCTCATTGAAGGCTTGTAATCAATGAGCATAACATATTGTTTTATATCTTCTTTTTGGCCAATACTGGTTCATTAGATCTCACTGAGATGAACAGTGCTTGGACCCCATGTATTGCCACTTGCGACTACAAGTGCATCTCAACAAATTAGAATGTCATGAAAATGTTTCACTTCACTTTTGATCACTATGACTTTTAGCTCATGAAAACCAAAAATTCAGTCTCTCAAATTATTAGAATATTTTATAAGATCAGAACAACAGAAAAGGATGTACAGAATACAGAACCGACCAACTTTTGATAACTATGTTAATTTATACACATTAGTACTTGGTTGGGGTTCCTGCTTTCACCTTCACCTCGTCTGTATTGCTGGGTCGGGTGTTTTTTTCATCTTCCTCTGGACAATATCCTATATTTTCTCAATGTGGTTCAGGTCCAGAGAATTGGGTGGCAAATCAAGCACAGCGGTCTTCCCCATGATTTTAGTTGTGTGTGCTAAAGTAGACTGAGAGATATACAGTTATACTGAGTTATACTATTTGATTAGTAATTTACTCAAACTTGAAATGAAATATTCAATAAATTAAGATAATGGATTTCTGATTTTCATGACCTATAAGTCACACTGATCAAGGTAAAACAAAAAGGCTTGCAATATGTCACCTTATGCGTAATTAATATAAAATATGACAGTTTACCTTTTTGATATACATAGTGAACAAAAATGAACCTTGCACAATGTTCTAAATTTTACAAAGTACTGGTTTGTTTATCATTTTAAGCATTTTTGGCCTCTTAAAAGCTTCATCTGAATAATTTGTATTATTACAATTATCATATTCCCCAATACAAGTTCCTTAGATTATCTTAGATTAAAGTAACCACTGTTACATAGCAACCAGTAGTCAAATAATAATACAACTATGGAAAAATTTGCTGTTATCAGATATAACAACATGTATAGCACCTTCAAGCTAAACACTGAGAACCACTTTATTAAAGCTGCAGTCCAATGTACTGATCCCAATAGTCCCAATCACTTAACCTCTGACCTCTAAATCAAACATTTCAACCATAACCTCAGCGGCTACTTACCTCCAAAGTAAGATCCATCTGAAATCTTTGTCTCTTTGCTGCCCTTGGTCAGGACTGTTAGCACCCCATGCTGGATGAAATACATCTTCTTTCCCACAGTGCCTTCTCGAATGATGTAGTCTCCCGGCTGGAAGACCTCAAAGCGTAACTTTGTTAGCATGGAGGTCACAAAGTTAGGATCTGCATTGGCAAACAGGGGCATGGTGGCCACCAGCTTTCGACAGTTGAAACTGATTATCTCCTTCAAAAGAGCAGAAACAGAGGAAGAAAGAAGCAATGTAATTCTCGGACTCAATCTGACATGCAGTTCAGTCACCACACATTCAGACTAAACATCAGTGCATCTTTACACACCTATTAAGAATGCAAATAGATGTATGGGTTTAAAATATGTAAAATACATTCTGATAAAGGTCTTAGGCCTTACCTCTCTAAGTGGTTCATTCAGTTCTCCAAGAATGCTCTCCTCATCAAACATCTTGCCCTGGTAACGGTGCTCGTAGTAGTCATGAATCCTTTGGCGCATGTCTGCGGGAAGCTTGTGGAAGGACATGTACTGCTCCACCTGTTTGTACTGCAGTTCAGAAGAAATATGGTGTTGGTAAAATGCCCTCTATATGGGCCAGAATTGTGAAAAATAGCTTTATTGCAAGCATCCTGTGGGTTGAGGTGATTGAACCCTGTGTATTGCCGCTTGAGTTCTACATGAGTGTTTATTATTATTATTATTATTATTATTATTATTATTATTATTAATGGGCCACAACAGAATCTTCAGATACACAGAAAATATGAGAGATCCATTTGTACACTGTTTATTATACAGCAATCTTGAGTAATGTTTTGATACTGAACGACAGATTGAGGAGTGTGGGAGGCGAGATACATGTTTATGTGACTTTCCCATATTGCTCGTGAACTTGTGAGCAGTGTTTTCGCATCTGCTACTATCTCTCCTCCTCGTCTCTCTCTTTCTCTGCCTGTCTGTTTGACTTCTAGGAAGGGCATATAGTATTGATAGGGTTTGTTTTACCCACTCTCCCCTCTTGCTGTCTCTTGTGTTATTTTATTCATGTCTGTGAGCATGACGGTGCGTTTGCAGCCCTCAAACGTTCAGCCCTCCTCCGCAACTCCTCCTCCTCCTCACTGTGCCCTTCTCTCCTCGTCGTTTCTCTCTCTCTCTCTCTCTCTCTCTCTGGCTTACAAACGTCCCACACAGAGCAAACACCTTTTCCTATTCTCTCTTTCCTGTCCCTTGCAAGCACCCCACCGCCCCCCCCCCCCCTCACTTTCTCTCTCACTTTTTCTCTCACTCTTAGCACTTTCATAAGCCTCCTCCACAGTAAGCCTTCCCTCTCATGAACTCCGGTCCTGGCTGTCGACTGCAGTCCTGGCTTCACCATGCCCTTCACCACATGCTAATACTCCTGCCATGTCAGCTGTGATTGTTTAAACTGTGCTGTATGCATCCCTTCCGCCTGCCCACATGTAGCACCTCTGATTCTCAGAGAGGGCCCGCTATTATCATATTCAAGGACAGGAGACAAAGCCAGCAGGGATGACTCCAGACAGGAAGAAATAATGTCAAACAATACAGTTGGGCTCCACTCTGGAGAGCGAGGAGGGAGCGAAGTCACATTCAAAACTGTCAGGATAAAGTAGGCTAAGCATGAGTCATGGTGTCAGAAAAAAAAAAAACAGGCTGTCATTGGAATTTGTCCTTTTCAGGAGATGAATAATGCTGTTGTCAGCAGGTTGCTGGTAATCGCATTGCCATCAAGGAAAAGATATCCAATCAAAGTGTGAAAAGCCACGCTACAGCAGGTAATGAAATAAACAGCCAACTTCACTAGGCATTAGGCCCCTGACAAAGCCTCGCTAACCCCTGCAGTTCTCTCGTTCTCTGTCTCTCTCTCTCTCTCTCTCTCTCTCTCTCTCCCTCACTTTCCCTCGAGCTTCCAGTGCTGGGGAGAGTGAATTCTGCATTCTGACACCAGAATCAAAGTCATCAGTGTGCAAGCACTGTCTCAGAACAAGAACAAGCGCACTCCTCTCCTTCTGCATGAAATGAAATGAGGAAAAAAAGGCCTGTGTCACGAGACATTATGCTACAATACTTCACAAACCGTGTTTAGAAGACGGCGCAGGCGAGCTGAAAAATCCACAAGGAAACCACTGCAGCTCCATCAATAAAAACGTCCTGTATCAACAATGCACATTGCCATAGCAACTGCAGCGGGGCTGAATTGACTCGAGTCTTTTGACATAGCAGAGGTCAAAGCTCTCGTGTGTCCTCCTCATTAAAAATGGCAACAGTTCAATTAACACTCAAAATGTTCCAGGCATGGAAGACAAAATAGTGCCCATTGATCACCGTTGAGGTCATGAACCATTGAGATCAAACAACTATGATAAGATAAACTTCAGTATCTTCGTATTTTGACTGTTTACTACATACTAGGTTTTAATATATGGGCATTTAGACGTGCTACTCAAAACAGTAGGGGTGCAGGGATATGCTAATGTCACATTAAGATGTGTATTGCTCTTTGATTGATCTTAGCGACACGATACAACACATTGAGTTTGCTTTCATTTTTGGGACTGTAATGTCCGGTGATGTTACAGTATATTTAGTTAAATAGTTAAATAATATACACAAAGCACTGTTCTTACAAGAGAATCACATTGTATTTGCTCAGTGTAAATGCTTTCAGATGTAGCATCTAGGGAGTCTTTTTTATGGCATTTTCACACCTATAGTTTGTTTGCTCTGGTCTGAATCAGTTAAGGTAAGGGCAAAGAGTTTGTAAGGGCGTTTTGCCCTTGGTTTGGTTTGTTTTCACGCTGGGAAAAGGTCAAGCACACCAAAAGTGCAGTGGTATCAAGGTCAGATCATGTTTGTTTGCAACAGGACCAAAAACAACTCTTCTCAAGTCCAATTTAACCGGACTTTAAAGTGCACGTGAATCTTGATAGCATAAAATCAAGGTGTATTTCATTCATAACATGCACACAACACCCACAGAAGCCCCATATTTATTTATAAAACATAGAAATGAATAAGTGTATTGTCACACCATTATTAAACACAAGACTCACTTTTGTTTTCTGAGCACATTTCCTTTCGACATTAAAATCTCTAACTTAATTTGGTAAGCACTTTCACCACCGTCTCCCTCACTAACCTTTTCCTGGTATTGCCTCCGTGAGGAGTCCAGTGATTGAATGAGGGCGGTGGCGTGACCCACAAACATGGCATAGCAGGTGGCACCTACGATCATGCTGAGGATGGTCAGCCAAACGTCTGTCATGCCTACGGGTGGGTACATGCCGTAGCCAATACACAGCATGTGGCTCATAGCCTTAAACAGGGCATAAGAGTACTGCTGACCCCACGTGTCGTTCTGAAGGAGAGAGAGAGAGAGAGAGAGAGAGAGAGAGAGAGAGAGAGAGAGAGAGAGAGAGAGAATTAGAAAAGAAAAGAGAGTCGGTGAGTAGAGGAGAGCGAGGGGAGAAGCAGAGAAACATGTACAGCTGAAACCAGAAATAATTCATATATGTGCACCATTTTGAATGGAAAAGTCAGCAATGCAGGAATGAATGTAGAAAATGGAAGGAAAGGTAAAGGCAGAGAGCAGAAGAAACAAGTCAGGAAATCCGAGAGAGAAAGAAAAAGATTCTCCTTTGCTGACAGGATTCCTGAAGAGCAGAAGGGGCAGAGTGAAATATCATGTCTTCTCTGACAGCAGAGAGAGACATTACATGTGCTTCAGGTGGTTTTGGGACACCACTTTGATAGGAAAGATATCCAGGAAGAAACAGGGCAAAACAAAATAAGAGAGGCAGATGTAGGATTTGTTTTTTTCGTCCCATATATATACATTAATATAAAGATGACACTTTTTTACATTTCAAGCGAGATTAGTCTGTTATTTTGTTTGTGCAATTTTATAGTGAAAAAGGATAGGATCACCATAGGAAGTTTGGGCACCTCAAAAGATTTAGCTCTTATACCTTAATTGGAAGCTATGGTCAGGAATTTGCCAGGAAATGCAAATTCCAAAGCTTCAGAAATACTTTGACTCCACAAACATTGTCTCAACAGTCAGCAGCCACATGCTCCTCTAACCAGTGGCCCAGCAATATGAGAATTAAAGTTAGTTATGCCCACAAAGCAGGAGGAGGCTATAACAAGATAGCTATGTGTTTTTAGGAAGCTGCTTCCTCAGTTCACAATGTGATTAAGAAATGGCAATTAACAGAAATGGGGAGGTCAACGTTCAGAGAGAACTGCCTATAGGATTGCTAGAGTAGCACATTAAACCCCCTGTTTGACAGTAAAAGACCTTTAAGAAAGGTGGAGTGTTGGTGAACTATTACTATTTTATTCTGCACAAATATGAAAATATGGACTTCATGGAAGAATCATGACCATGCTGTCTGAACAGCAACTGCAAACATCACAGCATCTGTAAAACAACACTGAAGATGAAAAAGAGCATGGCTTTAACTACTGGGGGAAAATGATCCTAGCCTCAGCCTCAGCCTTAGCCTCAGCCTAATCTTCATCTAAAATCAGTGGATTTAATATATGCAGCAAAGAGTGCAGCAAGATGGCCCAAATATCTCACCGAACTAGAATCCTTTTGCTAGTAGGAATAGACAAAATCCCCCAAACAAGACCTAAAAACTCTACAAAAAAGCTGCTACCAAAAATATGTTTACAAGCTGTGATGCTTGTAAAAGAGGATGTTACTAAGTATTGATCATCCAGCATGCCCAAACTTTTGCTTCTTATTTTCACAATAACAATATATGTATATCTGACATATATGCATATATTGCTGTGTTCTAGGTATGTGAGAAAGGTCCACACTCAACATAGTGCAGTGTTATCTGAATGGTGTTTTAAAAGCATCTATTGCTTGGATAAATGGTTTTACACAATTTGCTTAGGTGCCCAACACTTTTGCACATTACTGTATATTTTAGGCCTGGAGAGTAGTAGAATAGCTGATGATGGTCCATGTTTCCTACTTACCACCATTTTGTTTTTAGAAACCCAGCAGTCAGAGGGGAAATCCTGCAGCATGGGCACAAGGAACTGCAGGCAGCCGTCCCAGTGGCACAGCAACAGCATCATGCCAATCAGGTTGACTATACGCACCATAGCGCTGGCCAGGTCATAGGTCATGTGGAAAATCTAAAGGAAATGGAAGAATGGGATAGAGATAGATTGTGATTGTGATGACAGAGCCACAGTATGTTGTGGGTCACATTTAAGGCTTAATCCAAGCTCAGTTCTGGGCCACGCCGCTCTTAAGCTGGTTTAGGCTGGGGAAATGCTCATGGATGTGACGTGTTACATAACGCACAGTATATCTTTGCTGCTAATGTTACTAATGGTCCATGGGAGATCACTGACACAGGAAAAAAAGAGTGGCCAGATACATGGTGTTTAATACAATCCACACAGACAGTGATGTAACACCCTCTCTCTTTCGCATAGATTTCCTTTACTTCATGAGCTTTTGGGCTGATGGGGTTGATTGATCTGGACAATTAAAATGTCAAAGTGCAGGCATTTAACAATGGTCAGATGAAGAGATGGGGGGCCGGAGAAGCAAGGGCTGGCTTTGTAAAGCTTTTTGAACCTGTGTTAAAAGCTTGCGTTCTTAAAACATAAAGGAGCTACAAAGAGACATTTGACCAATGCCATACAGGAACCACTTTTAATTCCGTAAAGAACCATATTGGTAAAAGAGATATGAGTGTGCAAAGGTTTAAAGAGCCTTCATTTCACGTATACATCAAAGGCTAAATTGCACTTAAGAGCTGCTACTCTCATTTGTTTTTCATTTTAATTTGATTTATTTACTCAATTTTCACACAAATTTCCAACAAACAGCCCTTTTAAAGAAGCTTGCCTAAATAAACTAATAAGAAAAATATTTAAAAAAAGATTTATAGTGTATGATAGATAGTCTGATGATGGTGATGTCTACACTAGGACAGTAATGAACATATTACACACATCATGTGTTTATTTGGTCTTATTTTGTCAACTTTCCTCAATTGCAATGATTTATACAAAAACTAGCCTAATATCAATGATACAGAATGTGTATGTAATTTACTCTGATCTGCAGTGAAGTAAAAAACACCGATTATCTTCATCTACAACAGAATCTGTTTGAAAGTGGAAAATATAATAGTCAGCAAGTTAACAGTCAGTTCTTGAAGGTGATGTGTTAAAAGCATGATGCCAGATACCACAGGACTCCTTCTGGAGGTCTTGTGGAGTCCATGCCTCGAATGCTCAGCTCTGTTTTGGCGGCACATGGGGGACCTACTGAATATTAGGCAGGTGGTATTAATATTATGGCTGATTGGTGTATATGTAAAAATGTATGGCTCAACACTACAACAATGAAATGGATATAGCCAACAACAAGTATTCACTTTTTTTTGAGAGAACACTACAATTACTGTTTCCTTTTTTATTTTTTCTGTGTATATTGGAAACCCAAATTATTTACTTTAGTTTGTGTGCATAAAATATTAGTGGCAAGAAACTCATTACAGTTAAAATAAAAACATGAATGCCAATTCGTTAACACTCTTATTGAAATGGTCCTTTACAGATGATTAATCACTTAACAGAGTATCAGTAACACATCAACAGCAGTGAAGTAACAGTAGAGAAGCATCTGAATACTGAGGTAAATATGCTGAAGATGTTTTGTGAATGCATTACTGACATTAAGTACACTGAATATGTTACTTTCATCCAGCAAAGCCTACCTACAGTCTTACCTAAAACCTAACCCTAACCTGGTACTAATCCTTACCTTAACATTAACCCCAAAACCCAATCCTAACCCTCATGCTGACCCTAATCTTAACCTTAATGCCAACTCAAAACCTAATCGTGACTCTCACCCTGACCCCTTAATCTTAACCTAATCCAGTTAAGCTCCAGTTCCAGACTGGTGACAGCAGCAGGTCTGTAACAGCTTGTTGAGGATGTTGAGATGGTCTGTATTAGACTTGTTAGATGATCAGTGATTCCTCAGGTGGACATCTACAGATCTGAACTTGGACACTCCAAATAAAGTGAAGAACAGTTCAATTCAGGAGAGGTCTTTACCGAAGTCTCGGTAAAAGGTTCAGATGCTGCTACATCGCTCAGATGTTGTTGAGATGTTATTGAGAGTCGGATGAGTATTTATTTCATTTAAAAAGGTTCACTAAAATTAATTGTCACCGCCAATCCTTTTAAATGTGCTTCAGCCCATTAAAGCTTAACTTTTTGTCCAAAATTGTCCAAAAATAATTTTGCCAAATGAGGGAAATCAAATCCTTAAGAAATCATCAACTAAAGCTGTTTTATGCAACCACACACATACAGTTATTAAGCAAGTTAAATTCAACAAAACTCCCTAACACAGAAACATTGAGAATAACTTGGATTTAAAAAGGAGAAGCCATCCAACTCTGGGCCAGATAGTGGGATTAGAGTAAACTTCAGCAAAAACAAATCTTAAACTAGAACAAACTGATTGTAGATGTTTGGATCTACTGCATTTTGTTCTTTTTCATTTGCACTGTTATTTTAATGCCCCTGTAGTATTCCCCCATGCTTACACCATGCATACTTACCTCCTCCCACTGGTGAATGTATCTGATGAGGCGGGACAGTCGTAGCAGTCTGAGCAGACTGAGGATTTTGGTAAAGCGTACGATCCTCAGAGCTCTGGCTGTCTTGTAGAAGTCTGAGTCAATCCGTGTCTCAACAATGAGGAAGATATAATCCACAGGGATGGAGGAGATGAAGTCCACAGCAAACCAGCTCCGCAAGTACCTCACCTTAATCAGCTGAGGGTCCAGAATGATCTCTGTACTGTCCTCCTTCACAATACCAGTCCGGAAGTTCAGGACCAAGTCTACTAGGAAGAAGGTGTCAGAGACCACGTTAAAGACGATCCAGGCGGGGGTGTGCTCATCTTTGAAGAATGTGATGCCCACAGGGATGATGATCAGATTTCCCACCATCAGCAGCAGCATTATCAGGTCCCAGTAGAACCTGGATAGAACAAATAAAGCAACTGTGAAATTCATCCATTTTTTTGCCGGAGCAAAACCTTGTATTTCCAAAGATAGCAATGATACTTTGTGGTAGGTGGTTGGTCGGACATGTTGGACACTTATTCTAATGAATGCATTCAGCTATTTTAGGTTGCACCCATTGCTGACACAGATTTGCAACTGCACACACAGCTTGTCCCTGTAGAGAAGTATTACCAAAAGAATAGGACTTGCTGGAGCAGATTAACATGAACCTATTGGCACCATGCATAATGCCAGGTGTGGACAAATAGTATAAAGCCCCCCAGCATTGAGCTGTGGAGCAGTGGATCTGTGTTCTCTAGAATGATGGGGGGAGTTGGGGAGTTGAGGATGAGGTGGTGGTGATCATCTAATGTTATGACCTCACTAACACTTTTGTCACTGAATGCAATCAAATCCTTACAACAATGTTCCAAAATCTAGTAGAAAACCTTCTTTGGTATATAGAGACAGTTTCTCCAACTAAAACAGGACAAACTATTTTAATACCCCTGATTTCAGAAGAAACAATGAATAAACAGCTTGTCTATATAGTTTATTCCCACTGGCACAAATTGGCCTACGTTGCCAAACTTAAAAAAGTTAGCCTGTGATGTCTTCCACTTTTGGGATGTGGTGTTTCAAATGTGTTTAGTTTAAGTATATCAAGCACCCTTTAGTCCATATGGTTAATTTATGGAAACTAAATTACCAAAAATTAAATGCATTTTTTTATGATTTCACAGAAGCAAATGATTTTACATATAGCATGTCTATTCAACCTACAGCCCCACTGCTTTACAGTGAAGTTATAAGGAGTATTTTAGCTGGGACTACTGTTGAAGTACAAAACAGTCCAGCCAGTCTTAAAGGAACTGCAACAAAAACAACCTGCTTAAATAAAAGGTGGAAAAAGAGGCCTTTACAATGCTCTGGTAGGTCCTAAATTATGTGTCCCAAAATACTGATATTTTATGAGTAAGTAGAAAGTAGATTAGAGTTAGTAGTAATTAGTATGATACAGTTTAAAGAGGCTAGCATGAACTCTAAAATACTCTAGCAGGAAGATGAACTTAGCAGCTTGGTGCGATCATTATTCATTTTGCAGTCATTTGCAGTAAATTCTCCCCTCAGTAACTGAATGTACAGGGCATATGTAAATGAAAGACATTTAAGCCGACCAGGAGACCTCTGGCAAGCCTAGCGTTTCATCATTAAAAGATCTGCTGCTGGGTGAAACATTTACAAGAAAGACAGTGTAATTGCTGTTCCCCAGCATTAATTACCTCACTGGCCTTGACAGGCCTCCAAGATTTTAAGCTCTTTTGGTTTCCTCAGCTCATGAGTCATACAAAGTGATAAACATCATGATACTTTGACATTTCATGTCTCTATTTCCCTCCCTCTTGATCAGTGGCCTCTAATGATCTCCTGTAGTAAGAAAGTAACAATATTATTGCTTGAAATGAGGGAGAAAAGCATGAATTCGTTTTGGTAGTAAAATGGTGCTGAAGTCCTTAATTACCCTTGCTCCCTTCTATTTTGGGATTACAGACTGGTTTTCTTTTTGGCCCACATGTGTGAAATAATACATTCTAGTCAAGTGCTCTGTTGTAATTAAGCAGGCATCGATCACACTTAGGGATTGATATGCCCTATAGACCAGTATGGATTGCAGTGAGAGAAAGCAGCGCTCAGCATTTTGAAACAATCTGGTAGGGATTTACAACCCATCCCAATCAAAAATGAAAAAATCCTATTAGAGATTTACCTCGGATAAGTGGTTAATAAAAATGGGACAACGCATGAAACACAAATGGCCTACCAGCTAGGCTATTTTGGGTGTTTTGCAAAAAGAGTGCAAAATCTGGTCATGAAACTAAAAAGATACATTAACAAGAGATGTAATAGAAACTATAACAGGAACTGTTAGTCAACACTGAGTTGGTGAGACAAACCTTCCTATACCATGAAATCTCTAGTTACGCAGCCGTCTGAACAACCCACCATTATTTGCCATGCTGCTGTTCTAATGTACAGCTACTCTATTGCTCTAATGCTAATGTGCTCTCGATGTTCCATTAAATAATACCACTCCACTTTCAGAACATTTGTCCAGGTCTTTTCAACATTGCTTGGACCGAGCTTTGGTGGAGATTACCCAAGAACAAACCATCTATACAAAGTGTCAGTAAAGCTGTCAGCTTATTCTCAGTTTTCAGATTATAAAGGATTTGCCTTTGACATTTGGCCTTGGGCAGATGCTACAGTGGTCAGATCGGTCTGTAGAAAGAGAACAAGAGGGACAGTAATTGCACAGAAATGTCGTACTAAACAGATCATACATTTACACTATGTTTTAGGTAAGCATGACCAAACGTTCTGTTTTGCACAAAGAACTGGACAGAGAACACAATAATCCCTCTGTCATTTTTTATAACACTTTTAAGCCGGTGTTGTTTGAACAATATTATTCAGCCATCACGCTGTAACCTGTCTTTCAGTCTGAATGCGATCTCTAGAACATTGTGGGGGTTATAAGAAGACACATTTAAAATCCATACAGTTATATCATAATTATTAACATCTAACCATAGCCAATTATACCACGATGAAGTGAATGTTGTTTAGGACAGGTTGTACTTTGCACTCTTTAAAATAAAGGTGCTTCAGGTGGTTCTTTAAGTGATGGCGTAGAGGAACCACTTTTGGAACCTAAATGATGGTTTATAAAACCTTTATAAGGTTCTTTAAACTCATAAATCTTAAGCAGTATATCTTACCTGCATTCAGAAATATTAAACTGCATATATTAATGATCAACTATCAATATTTTTTGTCATAATTCTGTGTTATCTATCTCTACTTTCTGTAGGCTGGATCCCATAACAAGCTAGAAACTTGCAGAAGCTTACAGACAGGATTGCAGTAACAATGACCATTTACAGTAGTTTACAATTCACACCACACATGCTTGCTTTTCAACACAAGCTATAAAGATGATAAGGAAAGTTAAACAGTTTTTTTATGAGGAGTGCTAAATCATGTCAGGAGAAAACACACAGGTCGATGATGCAACTACAGGTATGTGCTTATGGAAAGTGTCCTGTTACCCTATACTGTGCAGCCATGACAAAAGGGATAATCAAACAAACCCAGCATGTAAACATACTGCAAAGTGATATACTGTGAATAACTCCCTATAACAATCTCCCTATGGAAGCTATGCAGACTTGCCGAAACTGCCCATATTAAACACATATTGTTGCTGCCAGACAAAAACCTTGTTTCTCCGAAATGGCAGCTTTACAGAAAGGAATTACAGTGTAAAAGATGCAATGATTGTAACGAGTGTAATGTTTTTTTTTTTTATTCCTTTGTTTTAGTCATTTCTACTGGTCTATTCATCAGGAAATTTTTACATGAAATACACATTTTACAGAATCAAATTATGGCAATTTTATTTTGTATGACAGCAATAATATATTTAAACAACGTTTTATGGCTTTATTGCTTTATTTTTTGTTACTTTGTGAAGCACAAAAATTTGTGTGTGTATTATATGTATTTATAGAAAATAAAAGGTGTTTTGCTAAGAATTGCTAAACAGGTTTGTAGGTGACAGTTGTGTTATGTAGCTATATAGCATCAGGAATGAGGTTATGGTAAAATTAACATTCATAATTCCTTGTTATTAAAAATCTGGGATCAAAGGCGGTTTGTTTGAGAAGACATTACTATAAATAGCTATATGTTGTTTATTATTTAATAAACATCTTGTTCCCACAATTGTTTTTGGAATATCAAATTAAACATCTAGAAATACCTTCTGGTGTGCATATTTTTAAATACTTTAGAGAAAGTCATTACTGAATAAGATAACAATGATTCTTACTAGATCAATGGCTATCTGTGTTGGTCACATAATTTAAATATTGACTCTGTATATATGTCTTATTGTGCTGTATAGAAAAGTTAATTAGAGAATTTCTATTGGCCCACTCATCATTACAATTTTAAGACAATATAAAGGACGACTGCCCTCCAGATCCCCTGTGTGTTGGTAAAGTTTTTAGGAAGGATTTAATTAACAAAATAATTGCCTGAACCAAACAACAGCATACTGTGCTGATACAACACATAGTGATGTAATCTCTCACGGTTGGGCATCTGCATTAAGGAGAGTTTAAGAATGTCAAACAAGGCTGTTCTCTAGCACATGAATACAGCTCAGGCAAACTAAAGCCTTTGTGATAATCAGCTTTCTATTGTTCATCTGCCAAAAATGCACTCTCATTCTCCATCTCTATCTGTTATTGCTGAGCATTTTATGAGTCCTAATTGTCTTTGCCAATCTCCATCCCAGCTCTCTCAGGAAAGTGTGTCATCTCTGGTTGCCAGCACCAGTCATCATCTCTGTCACCCAGATGTTTAGTGCGCAGCTGGACTCAACCAGCCTGTTCACGCATCCTAAATTTATATGGCACAAACTCCTGCCTCTTTACTCTGTCAACAACTGCTACTGCAGGTAATGAAATCAGTCAATGGATGTTGGTGCAAAAGTACATCTATCTCACTCAATGTGGTGGAACGGTCAGAGATCATGAGAGGGAGATGGAGAGGAGAGAATGGGGACAGGAAGCATAAATCAGCAGAGATTCAGGATGACTCTATCAACTAATTTTGGATTCTAAAAAAGACAGAAGCATAAATATTTATTACTGTTTAAATAGTAAAATTATAGAATTTCTAGAATTTAGTAATAATTTAAAACAGGATAGACTGTTGTTGTATGACAGTCTTCTCCAGGGGAGCAGTATGGGAGGAAAGAAGGATGACTCCATGGGCCTGTGACTGACAGGGTATTTTGGCAGATTTTTTAGAGTTGTTTGGACAAACTCCCAGTCAGCACCCCTGGTTTTCTTTGTGGTATACTAGTTTCTACTGTATAGTCACATCCATGTACTGTGCTATTGCCCCAACACAGCACTAGTACTGGATCAGTACTTAGTATTAACCGATACTCGTTACTAGTTCAGATATTGAAATCAGTATTGAGAGAAAAAAGTTGGATTGATGCACCTCTATTCTAATTTCATTCCCTTTGTCTGTAGTAAATGCTTTCTGTTCTTGCTCAACACGAAAGGAAAACATCCCTATTACACACAACACTGAGACTGATAAGCACACGACAGAAAAATGACAGCGATCTCTCATTCTCTCTTATTATTGGCACATCAATTACACATGAAGCATAAATGAGATTGAAATTTAACTCCACTGTTACCATCAGCATAATCCTGAATTGTATGCCTAAAGTGATATCCAAACAAACAATGAAGCAATCACCCATAAACAGTGCATTAACTACAGCATCACATGTCATGTGGCCTATTTTAGGCGCTCCATCATAACCGTGCCAAGGCCATGTGGTCCATTTCAATCACCTCACTGTTACTATTGCCCCTTCTATCCCTGTCTCCCGGTCCACACCAGGAGAGATCCATTAAATAAATTGTGTTGCTATAATCTCCTCTGATGTTGGCTCCTAATAATGCCCATGGTTATGTTAACCCATTTTGATTACCCCATTTCCAGGCTCTATAACCAATGACAAGCACTGCTAGCCTGCTAGTCTGTTGGAAGCGATAGAGAGAACTCATGTAAATGTGGAATGAAAGAATGAACAATCTTCATTGACCTCTGTTGCCTCTATTTACTTTGACTGACAGCTAGAAACACTGGACTCAGATTGGATTCACCAAACCACCTCACATTAGGCCACATTAGCCACTCTGTTGTCAATATATTGTTTATCATATTTCCAAATGCCATTAAATGTATAAATATATATATTCATATAATAAGTGGAAGAAACAGATGATCAAACTTTAGCACTTCCATTATTTGTCTGTCGAGGGACATTAACCATGACTGGTCTGCAGTTCAATCAATAGACCACACTGAGGTTTTGGAGAGTAACACCATGGCTCCACTTTCCACTTTAAATGTCTTTAGCTCACTCAAGGTCCAGAGGTGGTAAATACAGTCCGACAAATGCATAACCACAATCAATGATAAAGCAACAGTAAATACAGAACACATATCAAATCCATATCGCTGTAGCCTTATTTACTGAATACATGTGATGCCATGAAACTGGAGAGGTGGAGAATTAGTTTTTTAAAGAGCTCATTTATACAGTAAAACTCATAAAACATAAATTAAGGTTCATGACTATGCTTAAAAGGGACCCTAGAATGCCAAACTCTACTTCCCTCGGCATAGTTGAATACCCAGTGTTCAATACACATAACTGCCATACCGTGAACCTCAAACACTGCTATGTGCACCTTCGAAAGATCAGCTGGCCTATCCAAAACAGACATAAGCCCAGCCCACTAACTAAGCGTGACGAACAACAGAAGAATATATCATGTTATTGATGTGAGAGAGCAGAACATCACTACCAGACTCTGCTAGTTGTAGGAATACAGGTTGCTTGGTGAACCAGGCCTCGTGACCGCAGCTTCTGTGACAGCGTCTGCAGAAGGGCAGCTTGAACTCGGCACACGATGATCACAAAAATCAATGATGTTGTAAACGAGGATCCATGCTAGAATAAAAGCTAGCACTAGATGAGCGGCTTTCACTTTCACATCTTTTCCCTTTAATGTCTGCTCCATAGAAACTGGACTACCTCAGCTGACTGCTAAACTGGAGCCAAACACACATCAGAAGAGAGGCACTGGCTTCTTTTCTTACTGGTAAGGCTTGAGAAAGCCAAACTGGTGGAGGCAAAGAGCAGGCAAGACTAAAAGTTAACCAGCTATAATCTCGTGAGCTTGCTAACAACATAGAAGACAGCAACACTATCTGGTAAGACTCAGGAGTAATCATAATGCGTTTGCTGGTGCTATAAACCAGCCTATAAAAACAGAGCGTGTTAGTTTTCCCACGAACCCTCTGTAAAAGGAAAACCAGTGTGTTTTATGCAATGAAATGAGCATTCAGGCCTATATTTGTCATGATCTGATTTACACGGTAGAGCCCTTTAGAACTGAATGGTTAGATGAGATGGTAAGGTTTGATTTATGCAGCTTAGCAATATATTTGAATGAGCTAATTTAAACAGTAAACCCCTTAGAATTGAAAGCCAATATTTCCACTAAAGTGACGTGCACAGTAAGACCCATTTAAAAGAGTGGAACATAGGTTCCAACTGGAGTGAATGAAAGAAGTGGTTAGGCCTAATGTCTAATGAGCTCATTTAACCACTAAACCCCAACAGAACTGAAAGGACGATGTGTCCAGGCCTATACTTTCGGTAAGATGATTTACGAGGCTGAAGCCCTTAGAACTGAATGGAAGATGGGTTTAATAGGCTATAAAAACCTGATGAATGTCTTGCCAATAGAGTGACCTCTGCTCGGCTCAGGCTACGGGCTCATGAAAATGACATTCATGCGAGAAAGACCTGAAGTCACTGTAGGGGTGGATGATCCAGAAGCCGGCCGACTTGACCCTCTCCTGCTCCCTCTCCACGGCCTTCTCGCTGCCGAACATGCGCAGGGAGAACTTGTTGACCCCGGGCTGCAGCATGGCGCCCAGCTGCCTGTGCATGAAGCCAGCCTGGTACAGCCTTTCCTCGTCCATTTGCTCGCCACTCTCCAACTTCCCCAGACTGGGTGTCCTTTCTCTCTCCCTCTCCTCCACCACCACCTCCTCTTCCTCCCTTTCCCTCTTTCTATCTCGCTCCCTCTTCCTCCTCTTCTCCTCCTCCTGCTCATCCTCCTCTTCCTCCTCCTCCTCCTCCTCCTCAGGACTGGCCTCCTCCTCAGTGATGAGGCGCCTCTGCTCGGCTGCATCTCCCTCTGGCATGCTGCTGCTGCCCCTGAACCTCCGGCAGTCTCCGTTCGCTCTGCTGAACGCTCTGCTGCCCACGTCCGTCTCCGTCTCGCCTCCTCCGCTTCCTCCTCCTCTCTCACCCCCTGCTCTTTCTCTCTCTCCGCTGCTCCCGGTCGGGGAGGCGGAGGGCAACAGCTGTTTCATCCTCACGCTCTTCCTGCGCGCGTCCTGCTCGCCGTCCTCCGCGGCGTCCCCGTGGCTGTAGAGACGCTTGCGCATGGACGCGTGCAGCCGGTCCATGTCAACAACAGGGATGGAAGCTGAACGAAGGGAAGAGAGCAGTGGAGGTCGAGAGACAACTTGTTTTGTGTTGGTTTTTCTTCTTAAGCCTCAGATGACATGGGCATCGCGGAGAGAAGCTGGAGAGCAGCGCGTGCCGTCCATCCCGCCAGTGGGGGAGAAAGATGAGAAAGAGAGAGAGAGAGAGAACGAGAGAGCGAGAGAGCGAGAGAGGGGGAGAGAGAGCGACCAGCGACCAGCGTCGAGCTGCTGCTGTTGAAAGGAAGGATGAATGAATGGGTAGACAGGGGTTAGGTAAACGATGTGACGACGCGCGAGCCAGACAAACCCCCCTCCCAAAACAAGCAGCCCTGGAACCCGAAACGAAAACGGTGACCTGTGTAAAGCGATCGAGCCAGCCAGCCAGCCTGCCAGCCAGCCAGCCACACGCAGCGCGTAATCCAGCAGCGTCCCGCAGCTTTTCGTGGGTCGGAGTGAATGAGTGAAGAGGAGAGAGACGGAGCGCGCGCGCGGTGCCACAGCAAATAAGCTCGAAGCACCTAAACCAACGCTGGTGGGGAGGGGAGGGGAGGGGATAGGATGGGATAGGAGGGGAGGGGATGGATGGTTGGATGGATGCTAGGGGGTGGGTGGAGGTGGGTAGGGGGGTGATTGCAAGAAGAAGAAGAAGAAGAAGAAAAAAAAAAAACGACACAGCCTCGCGTCTGTGCAATTGATGTTGCTGATGTGCGCAAGGGATGCGAAGCAAAGTGGGATCTTTTACACGAGGGGGAAGAAAGAACGCGCCAGTAATAGGGGATGAAGACACGGTTAGGGGTTAGGCACGTGCATCAGGTGATCACAGCAGAGCGTTTGGGAAGGAGAGGTGGGGGGGTGGGGGGGGGAGGTACATGACTCAGATTTGAAGTCTGACACAAGCAAGTGTGTCCTTGAATAGGGTGTTTGTTAATTGTGCAGCGAGGATAGGTCAGGATGTGGCCAGATCCCATCAGAATGCTCCAGTGTGGTGATGTGAATGTCCCGTTAGCGTTAGCGTTAGCGTGGGCAATAAAACACGTAGGGATGCTGCTGTTGTAGGACAAAGAGGAGCAATTAGAGACAGTGCTTGACATGTGGAGCTTGCGTCCAGAGGCTATGCTGACGAGAACGGAAGAGGAATGATGGAATGGCAAGACAGAGGGAGGGGGGGGGGGGGTGCTAAAAGTCATCCAATTTTCCCAGGTCAGGACTCTTTTACCTCCACACGACACTGCACTGTTATTGGGATTCGGAGCTTTAGCTTTATGGATGAATAGAGCAACAAAAACCAGAGGCAATACAATACAAGACAGGACAGTCGGTCCCAAACATCCGCACCTGTGGTGTTCTGCAGTAACAGGGTCTAATCAGAGCACGCAAGCGAAGGTAAAGTTCTGGGGAATGAGTAAGTGACTGCATAATTTAACACTGAAGAAAGAGAAAAAAAAAGTAAATACCCAAGTACAAATGTACTGCAAACTGTGCAAATGTTGATGCAATGCCTCCTTCTATATGGTCATCATTTGTGTACCATTACATAATCTGGAGTTTTAAAAAAAAAACAGTTTAACAAGTCAGATGGTCAGGTCATGGTACCGAGTCCTTTGACAAGGCTGTTGGAAGAGGCACCATAGGGCGTCAGTGTAATCTGTACTGGTACAGATAAAGAGTGTGGTCTTTATAGAGCACAATATGTATATGAGTCAGATGTGCTGCCTGTCCAGTAATTCTCCATTCCTACACAGAATGAGAGAAAATGGCTGGAGGTGCATACTTGTAAGTTGTTGTTTTTTTTGGATATGTTGGTATATTATCACTACATTTAGTAGCATTACTTACTTTGTATATAAAAGCACACCACATACAAGGAGGGAGAAAACTTAAAAACAGTGCTTTAACATTATGGAATTGGGAAATCAGGACACTTGAGCATAGGCTGCCAATTAAATGTATTAATTCTAAATAGGAAAATACCTGTCCTAGCTACTAACTTCTTTCTGACAACAGTAGTCATATAATAATAATTTCTGTTTAAAACATCAGGATATTAATGATACATTGCAGCCTCTGCAGCTCATTTTGGTGCAATAGAAGAAAGTATGCAGGCTTTTGAGTGTAGTATTTTTAACTGTTGGCCACTAATGCCCCCGTCTGGTGTGTTGATAGAACTGCTGCTAGTGTTTCACTGATCACTGCTGCAGTCAACCATTATACATCTGTAGCCCACACTGAGTAGAACTCATTCAGAACATTGGAAGCAGACAGTTCCATTAGCATATTTCCTTGAGTGATAGGTGCCTCATCCTAATCATGGCTCTAATGTTTAACTTTCACTGGAGGCCTTCACTACATGGATCAAGTGAATTGGACTACGGTTGATCCTTAACTCAAAAGATCTGGTAGACCCCCAAAAAATATTCACAACAAAAACATTTGGACATTAGTGTGCTATGATTGTGTTTTGTGGGGGATTTTTGTCCCTGAGCAGGTCAAGTGACCAAGAAGAAGAAGAGACACAGACACAAAATAATCACTTTGGAATTTTTAATTGTTAAAAATGATATGAATGTGCTGTATGACCCACTTTGTTTTTTCCCCCTGTACAGTTATACCTTTGCACTGGCAGGGAGCTCATGCAGATGGAGTAGAGCAGTGTGTGTCTGGACATCGGCAAGAGTCTTTGAATGATGGTTTGTGCAACAGTGCACGTTGCTATTTATGGCAAACCTATAATATTAAAGCTTAAAATACGCAACCGAAAGCCAATAGCAAAAAATGCTTATTCGACTATATATGAACAAATATTGCATAGGATAAAAGCCATGCTGTATATTATGCATACATAGAAAGCTGAGTCATATATTTAAGGTTAAGAATTGAAAATGGCATTACTGATTCGCACTTACACCTGAACACACACAAGTGCATCAGAATGAATAACATTCAGATAATTATGGATATCTCCAGATACATGATTGATACAGAAATAAGTAAATGTACAATATCTGTACAAATTAACCATGGTAGGACACTGAAAAGCCCTTATTTTTATTGAAGCCTAACATAAATAAATAAAATGATCTAAATAGGGTCTGCAGTGAAATGATAAACTGTACAAAACCTGTCATACCACAAATATGGTGGTAGATTTGTTTACGCTGCAGTAAGTTAGAAGGTTTGCTTGAAATATAAATGTTATCTACATGAAACCACTCTGAAATACACAAACCAAACCCCATGTCTGTATCGAATAGCAGATTAATATCTTGCATGCACTACCTGTCTATTTGTTGACATGAAAACAAAATGTCATTATGAACAAAAGATAAATAAAAAGCAACACAATCATGCAATAAAATATTTGTAATATTCACGGCATTTATAGTCATGTTTCATTCTTGTCGGACATCCTCTTCACGTCAAACTCATAAGGCATGCCTCGAGTGGTCGTACAGATTTCGTCTTACTGATACTTCTTTCTTAGTCCCGATATGCTTTCGTAATTAGTGAACTCCTTCATGTTACGTTCATGTGGTCATGATATGAATGTCTTCACCTGGAATAAAATAACATAAAAAGAGCAGAGGGCCAGAGGGCCTTTAGTTGTAAGTGAGTTATTAATTGAAGTACTATCAATTCTAAACCATACAGTGCCATTAAAAGCTCCCTCCTGATTTCTTCTATTTTTGTATAAATCATTTAAAAGTTTTAGTAATTCATCTCCAAACTAAAGTAAACAGAAGACAATCACAATGTGACTTAACAGAACATACTATATAAATGATCACTGATCACACAACCGGGATCATTTAAACCACACACAGACTCTATAACAGTCAGCCCAGTGGAACCTAAACATCAATTCGGAAGCATTCCATGTGAACTTAAATGTCTCAACATGCATCACACTATTCTGGGAAAAAATGAAATTGTGGAAATAGATGAAAAAGAAGTTTCTAAAACAAATACAAAAATCGGTCTGGAAAGGTTTATGAAGCCTATTCTAAGGCTCTGAAGCACCAGTGAATCAGTATCTCCAGAATGAGAATGGCTGAAACTTGGAACACTGAACTTCAGTGTTGGAAAAAAAAGTAGATGGCCTACCCAAATTCCACCACCAACTTATCCAGGAATTCACTAAAGAACCTAGACAAACCTCTGCTAACAACAAAGAACTATAGGTCCCACACTCCCCAGTTTATTACTGCACCGTTAGAAAGAGGAAAATATGCTTTACATAGAGTTGCAAAGTGTAAAGCACTTCTAAGCTAAAGGAACAAAGATTTCTTATATTTGAAAATCCAGAATATCTGGTCACCAGTCAGTCGTGTGAAGCTCAAGAACCATTGGATTACACTTTTTCCACATGGATGACCAAGGTGCTGAGATTTACCCCCTTTATGAAAAGGAGTTTCCTTGTGTTCAGCTTGTTTTAGGTGACATTTTGTTTGAAAACTATTTAGTGCAACAAATGCATTTATAGAGGTAATCAGGTAAGGGAGAAAACTACTCTTTCATGGCACTGCATATAGAACGTTTCATAAATAAAATCATTTGAATTCAGCACAAAATAAGTAAAAAAAAAAATATATATATTCTTACTTTACTGTTGGATAGCTCAGTTTGTGTTCCTTTGACGCAGGTTTTTGTCTTTGTGGTTGTTAGTTGAATTAGTTTTCCTGGGAGACACATCATTCAACAGGTCAAATAAAGCCACAAATCAAGTTTAGGACTTGACTGATCTTTAGGAGGTCTGTACTGAACATCTCATGAGAAGACCTCTACTAGAACAGTCTCACTCAATGTGAAAATAAATTACAATCAATGTTCTGTTTCTATTGATGAGTAAAGTATGAGACCTTGAGCTGACTCATTTTATTGTCCTACATGTCATTATAGTAGTATGATCCGCCAAAGAATACAATATTAAGGTCTGGAATATTAAGACAGTTTTACTTAATATGGCATTTCACACTCAAAACGAGAGGCAAACAGGAAGGACAGTATGCCTGTCTAGGTCTTATAAAATGCTGGTTTTAGACCGGAATCTTAGCAAAGTCTCAGCAGCACATTACGCCCATCTCACTGCATTATCTGCTTCCACATACAGTTTGAAAACTATAACTCCAAACGACACACGGATTCGTCATGGTTGACAGAAAAGACGGTGATCAGTTGGATCAGGTGCGTTACATTTGTGCTGCATTGCAGGGGCAAGGTGCATCTGTAGCGGAAACAACGCTGACTGTCTTAATGCATCCAGAACCTTAATGGCAATCACAAAGGAGACGGACTGGATGATACTTACATTGGGCCAGCTGGTTCATCGTCTTAAGCAGATTAGGAAGTAAAACATTGAGAATGTTAGGGTAGGACACGCATGTCAGAAGCATTCTTATGCAGTGCATTTGTCATGCATATGTTAAACCACAATCTACAATATGATTCCACAGTGGACTACATGTTAGTAAAACCAAAATGTCACATTTCTAATAAAAGACAAAAAACAAATGCTGTTTTTTGTAGTCATTCAAAAGATGACAGGGTTGCATTATCAGTTAAATTAATGTTTGTTTGTTTTTACGGTAAATGCACATCATGGTATTTAAATATACTGCTAATGTCAGAACTCTGAGAATCTAGATATTTCATGCTTATGTAAACATAAATGAAATATCTAAAGAAGGAAAAAAATCTCCATGAGCTCAGTTTAAAGTCAAACTATTCACAGTGAGGAAAGCAATCTATTTTAAATCAAAGAAAAAGAAGAATCCAACTCTATTTATTGGACTCAAGCCAGGAAGAGCGTATAATGCACATCATTATATGGGTGAATGTAGTGGAAGATGTTTAGATGGACAGCAAATTCAGGCTTAAAGATCATGCAGGTTCTCTCACTTACCACCCAGTGTTTAAGGTTATGCAAATCAGGGAGAGAGAGGTGCATTACAAAATCAAAACGTCTAAACATAACTTACTCCAACACCTGAGTGAAAGGAGGAAGGAGATTCTTAGCCACCAGATGGCAGTGTTTCACAGTGCATATATTAGCCAAGCCCATTATCATTAGCGCACCTGAAGTGTAGCATTTCTACAATTACAAAACTGTGGCCGGACACTCGCAAGTCTGCTGCAAACTAGACAACTTTCCTTCAAATTGTTTCACAGGAACTACAGGCGTTAGACTACTGAGAGATGTCTTCAGTAAGAAAAACTGTGAGCAGACCTGGGCTTTCCTTTTAGCATAGTACAGGTGGAAACAAAGTACCCTGGGACTAGACCTCCGCAGACATGAATAATTGAATGCTCGCGAGCTACCCATACACTATGGAGTCACATTTCTCCTGAATATCAGATTAGGGCCAGATGACCGACCTCATTTGGACTGCATGTGTGTGTGTGTGTGTGTGTGTGTGTGTGTGTGTGTGTGTGTGTGTGTGTGTGTGTTTGGGCTGGACTTCCTCAGACTGAATTATTAAGCGTGACAGAACATCAGTATCAGATAACAGTCAAATTGTTCCAAAGAGCTTGCTCTGAGAGGCTGTGGGGGAAAAACAATGGCGTTATAAAGTGACCATCACACATCTGTGAAACCTATCCCAAGACAGTCGCTTGATCAATGAAATGTCAAGTGTAATGCATTCAATTATCTATTCAGAAGTAGGAATTTGATCTCATAGCATTTCTTTAAGGTGCATTTAAGACTGTTAACTCACCTTTACTTTCTTTTAACTCGTATCCAATTTTTAAAGAAGGTTATAAACAGCCTAACAACTGTAACCCAGCTCTGAAATATTAACTCACCATCAGGCACCTCATCAGGCTTCTTGCGTTTCTCATAGATAACAATGATGAGGACCAAAACAAGGATTTCGGCTAGTACCCCCAGCAGGGGCCAGAGAGGGGCCAGGTTACTTCGGACACGCAGAACTGAGGTCATGGTAGAGTTTCCGATAATGTTATTGGCGCTGCACTCGTATTCTCCAGGGTCAGAGAGGATATCCAGGTTAATGATTGACAGCTCTGTGTAGTTATCCTTGTTGCTGATAAAAAAGCGGCCAGAGGAATTGTCAATGTCCTGTAAGGTGATTAAAGAAGGATGGGGGATTGAGGGACATGAGGGTAAGAGGGGAGGGTCAGTCACAAACATAAAGGTTCAAGTTGGAAGCATGATCACTTACTCATGACGAAGCTTTATAAAACAATTCAACATGTTACATAAAACCTTATTTTTTACACAAATTGAAGAATTTGGTTACCAATTTAAGGGGAAGTGTATTTGCCCAAAATACTTGCATGAAACAACTAAAGGTAATAGTTCTTTAAAGAAATGATAACTTCAAAGACCATTTGGATGCATAAACTATGCTTTGCATTCATGAAAAGACCCCCCCCCCCGTGTCATTTTTTTGTTTTAGAATGACACACTTTTTGTTTAGTGTAGTATTCTGCCTGTACTCACTTTAGCTTTCTGAGAGGGAATGATTTTTATATTATAATTCTAACCTTGAATGCAGAAGAAAATAACATAGGAAACATCACTATCCACAACTTTCAAATTAGTGAGAAAAATGGCCAAGCAATTTACAAAATAAGTTTTTTGAGGTTATCATACAGTACTTTTGTACTGTAGGACCAGATTCCTGTACAGTTACACATCCAGTACTTGTGTGTAAGAGCAGGAAACATCTGTGCATTAGGGCAGGGTAACCCAGCTCCCACCTTGTTTTTTGCACAACATGCTTACCCTGCTCTAATCCACTTTCAGCTCAAGGAGGATTTGATAATTAGCCAATGCTATGACTCTGATGTGTTGAAAGTTAACACTGCATTAAATGCCTTTGGAGTTGGCAATGTTAGTTTTCATTTCTGTAAAACCTCTAAGAAAAAAAATAAGGAACAAAAACAAACAAAACAGAAGTAACAGAAGTAAGTAAGTAAAACGTACGAAAGAGGCACCATCGTCTAACTTGCGCCAGGACCACATAGGGTGAGGGTAACCCACGGACTTGCAGTAGAGGACAGCGCGTTCTCCCTCATTCTTATTCTCACTGCGCTTATGTCCTGTGATGTCTGGAGCAGCTGAAGGAGAAAAGCAAAAGGACATAAAGACACTGTCGGCAGCAAAACAACTCTTTTTTTCAGGAAATCTTCCTTTTTTATAAACAGTACATGACATTTCAGTTTTTTCAGAGCATGAAACAAGGTGTGAATTATTTTTTCAAATCCACTTATTATTCACTATGAGCAAACAGTACAGTAGATGAAGCTGTAAAGTGTACGTTTAGAACAAATCTTTATTTAAAAGCTTTTATTTAACTATAAGGCTTAGTTCACATTAAAGGGATTAAAAAAAACACACACTAATGAAATGTGTAGTTTTTCCCCTTTTTCCCAATGTGGTACTGCCAAGAATTGTTCGTAACCCATCTGCTACTCAGTGTGAGCAGTGGTGAAAGAGAGCCAGGTGATCAAGTTCTGCTAAAATTTCATACACCTTCATGACTGTTCTCCATTTCCACCCTACTGCCCACACTTTTCACAAAGTCTGTCTTGTAAGGGTGATCTACTGCGATACAAGGGAGTGGATGAGACCAAACAGGATTCTACACAATGTATTAAATTCTTTATATCTAAACAATTTACTAATGAATCATTCATGACAACTTGCATGAAAGGCTTAATGTCGGGAGACCCAGTAAAATGTAGCCTTCCAGCCGAACAGAGCATGCTGTCACACAGATACTAAGCGTCATGCAGTCATGCACTTTCTCGGATTCAAAGCTTTGTATCTCCGACTCAGCATGTGCTGCAGAGAGCAACACAGCACAGTGAGTGTAGCTGTTTTTGAGGTACTAGGCTGACACTAATCATTAAACGTTGCAGTATCTGAAGCACACAGACACAGAGATGGAAAGATGGGGGGAGGAAGAGAAGGAGAAAAGTACATAAGAACTTTGCACCTGCAAGTATTTATCAATCACTTGCCTTCATGACTTTGGTCTTCATTAACAAAACTAAAAATACTTAAATAAATAAATGGAAATGTTGCTGTTGTCTGTTAAGCTTTGATTATATTTATAGTTACTGTAATAAAATTACATTACAACGTGCCACCATATGCTTTTCCGAGCATGTGAATATCAGCACTTCTAGAGCACTAACTGCATATTTCATTACAGAGAGAGCATATTTAGTCTGTATACTTTAGAGCAGTTTGTGAGAAAACTAATGTGATAGAATTTTTAATATAGCACCACTGGTTCCAATTTATATCACAAAAAGTATTATTGCACAAAGTATTGTGCAAGAACATCCCTAACCCCTACCTAATGTAAACTAAAAAGTTTATCCATCAAATGTTTTGCCATATTAAATTTTGCCATATTATTTTACCATATAAAGTGCCTTCTAATGATGCATACTTCAGGCTCCAACTGTAATTATTGTAAGAACAACGCTAAAGGCACCCTTCTACATACATTTTTGGAGTGTCCCTTTACTCAGTGTTTTTGGAAATACAGGATGGACAGTTTAAAGGACATTACAAGTGTAACCATAGATCTAGATCCTTGCTTACTTCTACTAATTGAGGACAGCGTTCCTTTCTTTTTTGATGCTGATGTGAATCAATCCAAACATACATGTAAAACGATTATAGATTGTCTTAACCTATAACACTGCCTGTGTTGAATGTAGTACAGAAAGAATCAATAAGGCCAGTCTTTCTACTGATGCATCATGTTGTGATGCAATTCAAGAATTAAAACAAATTTTATATGGCTCCTTTAGCCATATATATCAGTTACTATCTTCAGTTCTCTTTTGTATGAGATTAACCAGTGCTGCCACTTCTATACTGTATTAATCTTGTTCTCTCTCTCTCTCTCTCTCTCTCTCTCTCTCTCTCTCTCTCTCTCTCTCTCTCTCTCTCTCTCTCTCTCTCTCTCTCTCTCTCTCTCTCGTATGTATATTTCATTCTGTTGTCAAATTATAAACAATCAAAATATAATCACAAAACAAACAAGTATGTCTGTCTCGTCTGCGACATGGCGGTATGATTGAGGTAAAATGTTTAGCTTATTGCTATACTGATTTGAAGTCATATGGCCCATATTGTGATATTGCATATATGGAACATTGCCCTCCTCTATGCACTGGGTTCCCTTTATGAAGTTTGCTATTAACATTATGTTAGTTCCATTTCTTTACGTTAACTTCATCAATGCATTTTAAACATGATGTGATTGTGTATACATTTTAATATATATTCTTAAGTGCTATAGAGATCACTTTTTGAGCTTATTATCAATGTTGTTCTTTTTTTTATTTTACTTAATAGTTATTAATTAATTGCCAACCAATACCCCTACCAAATAAACCTTTTTAAAACGCAGGGGAACATTATACACAGGTGAATCCAAAAAGAGCAGGTAAAACAGCCTTTAAAGATGTTTCAGAGAAAAGAGATCTTACATTTCACTTCAATGCTGGCATTGGCTGGAGGCGCCATTTCAAATGTATACACACACATGTACTCCCCTGCGTCCTCTGCCCTTGGCTTGTTGATTCTGTGGGGGTGGAAAAAATGATTAAGAATGCTACCACTTGTCCTTCACTGTCATCAAGTTGAGACATCAAGAGAGGTGTGTGATGTTGCTTAGCAACTACCAGCTACATAATCTTTTGTGTGGCGTATTGCTTTCAATGACACTGTCATTAATTATTAAATATACATATGCATGCTTTACCAGCATTAATATTACAAAACATAGGAGCAAGAAGAGCAGACACATTTTATATTTTGCGTCACTACCACCCAAGAGAAACATTCGTAAATGCTGAGGAATAAACTTTGTACCTTGCCCTTAAACAGATGCCATAAAAGTTATTAGGTGAACAAAAATAAGCTTTGCTTTTACAAGCATTTAGATTATAGATAATCTGACCCATAAATGGGGCCACGCCGACCCTGCTACTCAATAAAAAGTAAGTAAGAACATGTCTGTTGAAGGGTAATTTTTTCCCCCTCTATAGACTGATATTCCAGGAGATTTCCATTATTTTTTAGGTATTGTTTAACTAAGCACTACCATTGTTGTTCTTTGTCTTAAGCAGGCTCTGTGCGGTGCTAGTAGCTATTTTTGTCTTGTTATTTTTGTCAACTGCCAGCGGCTTCTTTTTCAACTGCACATCTCGCTTGTATTCTGTGTTCTGTATTGTTACTTAAACACAAAGACAGGCCTGCTATTAGTGTCATGTGCTTTATATAGCCATAAGTGCATTAAACCTAGACCCTGCTGTGAATGGGGACACCAGAATTCTGGAGAAACAAATAACCAGAGCCTTCTTTAATGAAGGCTGACACAGAGAGGTGGATCACTGCTCTGAGGGTTTAATCGTTGACTTGGCCCACACTTACATGTTTCCAGCCCCAACAACATGATCTCTGAGATCAGCAACACAGGTTAAACGTAGAGCGTCTCTCTGTGCGTATCTGGTCAGTCTGATTCAATTAGGAGTCAGACGGAAGGATTAGCAACATGGGGACAGACTAAAGGAGGCCATTAACTGAACTTACATAGCACCAATATATACTGGGATATATACTACCAATATATACTACTGAGTGTCAGATCAATTTCTGGCTAAATACTGGACATGTATTGAATACTAAACTATATTTATGGCTTCTTTATATTAAAACAAAAAATGAAACAAATATAACAGAAACATGAAGCGCTTTAAGTAGCAGAGTTCTTCAATCCCAGTCCTGTAGGGTTGGCTGTAAGTACAGTCTGTTTATTGATCATTATGGTTAGGTACGGCCTCACCCCTAAGAGACAAGGTTCAACTCCTCTGTCATTTGTCTGATTTGGGAAATCTTAAAGATGCCCTCCAGCACCAGAACTGAAGAACCCTTCTATAAAAACAACTCTCAGTAAGCAAACAGTCACATGTAGCCTTTACTTGTATTCAATGTTCTTCTGCTCAGTCCGTGTGGTCGGGATTTCCTCTCCATTCTTGGTCCAGTAGCTGTCACGGTGGGTGTACGGTACAGTAGTCAGGTTGCACTGCAGCGTGACTTGTGGCAGATTGGTATCCGTGGGTAAGGTGATGTGATCTGACACATTAATTGATGGCTCTGAAAACACACACACTTAATCAGTGCAAAGCAAAAGACAACACTGCATGGCATCAATTACTAATTGGTTTGTCCACACATTTTTGACAGTCACAGTACAAATGAACACTACAAAAAAAAAAAACACTACAAAAAAAACCCACATCTTTCAACGAGGTCAACATGTTCAAGGAATAATACCAAAATCAGTCCCTCAACATCAACAAGATGTACCACAGTTTGACATTGTCTATGAACTATACCTTTCTATAAATAACAGCACGGTCAACTCTTCTACTGTTGAATGACAGTACATCAAGGCCAAAATACCTGCTTCTCACACAGGTTATAAATGTTTGTTGATCACCGCCCTGCTAGAGGCTCCAACAGTACCTGGTATAAGCCTTCTGGCAGTGGCTGCCAAATAATCATGTAAATATGCTTGATTTGAGTGCATTATACGTGGAATACTAACAAGAATATCTGCACCAGGACTGGTGCAGGACTGACTTTTAAAGGCAAACCCACCTGGTCATTTCACATCGGACCTGGGGCCAGTCAAAGTCCTAGTGATGTTTGATGACGTTTTATTCTGCCAAACCTGTTGAGGTGGCATATTCAGTCTGTATATTTGGTGATGCTGAAACTGTCAAAGTATGACTGTTGAATGCTTTGCCTCACATGACCAATACACCTACAACCAAGACATTTTTAGCACAAGAGAAGATGCTGATAGACAAAAGTACTTTTTTGTGCAATGTCAAGTTGACTCTTTTTGTCATTTGTCTATTAGTGTGTCAATAAGTCTAGATTCTAGATGACTTTTAAAAGCAGAAAGCAAACCTCCACCATCCTATACTTCACCATAAATGTGCTTATGTTGCACAATGAAAATCCTCTCACTGCATCCAGTTGTTATTTACAGTATTCTGAAAGGCTACCAGCACTGCAGCGGTAGACATCTCAAATATCAACATCAACTAGAAGCTGCTCTGAGGTCATCCACAATTTCAGTGCAAGTAAAGATTCAATTCTAAAAGCCATTTCATTTCGTGTCTGAGCTTGATCAAACACACTTAATGAAGGTATGTTAAAACCATGACTAAATGGTGACAGAAACTCAATAGAACCTTCTCCTCCACTTTCTGTCTTCAGTACAATAGTCAGTAGGATACTCTGTATCCACTGTGCAATAGACTGCTCGTTTAAGACTGCACAACTTATTTCAATGTATTTACTTCCTCCAAAACTCCAATGATTATAAAAATGTACTGTTGTTGTAGGAACATAATTTCACAACTTACAGGTTTTTTTTGTTCACACAACATAGATACAAGATTTTGTCCTGAGTGTGATATGTACAATTATATCAGAATGTTATTCTGACCACCCCTGATTTGGAATGACCTCAGCCCATTATATCAGCCCCACTTACCACATAGGAGCACTTCGTACTTCTATAATTACAGACTGTAGTCCATCTGTTTCTCTGCATACTTTGTTAGCCTCCTTTCACTGTGCATGTACACTGATCAGCCATATAATTAACCCCACCTGCATAATATTAAGTAGGTCCCCCTTGTGTCACCACAACAGATCTGACCATTTAAGGCATGGCCTCCACAAGACCTCTGAATGTGTGTCCTGTGATCTCTGGCACCAAGACATTAGCTGTCCTGCAACTTGTGAGGTGGAGCCTCCTCAATCATCTATGAGCCATGACCCTGTCATCAGTTCACTGCTTGTCCTTCCCTGGATCACTTTTGGCAGGTTCTGACCACTGCATACTAAAAAAACCTGTGCCTATAAAACACACCTGATGTTTTGACCCGGTCATGTAGCCATCACAATTTGTCTAGACAACAGAGCTCAGATCCTCATGCTTGTCCATTTCATGAATCTATAATAAATATATTCATAAAATGAATAGATTCATAAAATCTATTCACTATAATGAATCGGTTTTCTTACCTGTCAGTGGTGTTAATGTTATGGCTGATCAGTGTATATAAACATCTTATAAAACTTCAGCCCTTACAGCATAATATTCTTAGGCCAATAGCCTCTGTTGCATTCCTTGTGGGAATATTTGTAGTTTGCAGGTCTGCGGGCTACAGCACCACTGTGGAACCACTTATGTAAAAGGTTACAGACAGCATTTTTGGCTTCAGTCACAAGTGGAGAGGGATACAAGAGGTCTGCTCTTCAGTTTGTATAGGGATAGTATCCAGACATTTAATCTAGAGAATAGAGGACACAAGGGCAAGACAGGTGTTTTGGTCTTGTTCACTAGCACTACCCAAGCCGGGGGCATATGGCTTGTGTTACCACTCTACACTGGAAGCACTACACTTAATTGACTCACTCTGCAACACGGTAACTGTTGCCTGGGCTCGTATCCAGACAGTTGATGGATTTTGGTGAAGATCATTGCGTTGCGGGTTGTTACTGGCTCGGCACTCATAAATCCCAGAATCCTCTGTGGTGACATGCATGACAGCAAGCACGCTAACCCCATTGGTTCCATAGGCCGTGTTGATGGAGACGCGTCGCTCACGTGCACCATCCCACAGCTGAAGGAAGCCATCAGCACTGTTCACGTCTGCATACCACCACTGGACCTCAGGCGTGGGGTTTCCAACTACATCACAGTACAGCTCAAACGTGTCATCGGTCAGTTTAGTCTCAGACAAGGGAGACTTTATAAAGCCCGCTGAGGAGGGGGCAGAGTGGGGTGTAGGAGATGACGCAAAGAAAAAAGAAAGAAAAAAGAAAAAAAAAAGAAAAAAAAAAAAAAAAAAAAAAAAAAAAAAAAAAGACAGATCGGAAAATAGGGGGAAAAAGGAAGTGGGTGCAAAAGAGAAAACACAAACATGGATTAAAACCAAAAATGGAAATAGTCAATTAAATGAACTAGAAAATAGGTTAAGACAACTGAACAGAACAGAAAAACAGAAAGAAACTGCCGATGAACGAAACATGGCCCTTAAAATTCAAGCCCATAAATGAAGAAAAATGACCTTGAACAACAGTGCTTCTGTAACCACAATGATTTGATGTTGCACATTTCATTGAGATTTCTCACTGTTCTTGTGTGGGTGTGCTCTCAAAGACAAACTCCGTTTCCATAGAAGCACGCTACAGCAACCAAGCAGGTACGCAGCCCATGTCATTGGGGGAGGGATGACACACACACACACACATGGTCACACACACACCTGCCACCCCCACAGTAACTATACTAAAATTTCCATACCAACACTAACTACTGTTACTGCAGAGAACACAAACATGTTACCAACTACCATCACAGCACAAAAAAAATCCTATTCTTTATACAAAATGGTCTACATTAAGGAATTAGCAATGAGAAACCAGGAAGTTGTCCTCTTGCATGCGCTGAGGGATTGTTGTTGATGTTTCCTTGAATATTCTCGAAGGACATGTGTTCTGAGGCTTTGAGGAAAATCAAGGCAATGGTTAATAGCTAAACTGCCAGAAAAATGAGCATGGCACTGTTTTACCACACAACAGAAGATTAAAAACCCTCTGAAAAACAAAACTCTACTGTCAACTATAACAATTTGTTTTTAATCCCAATGTTCTCCTGTATTGCACATCTTTTGAGCTGTCTTGTAACTTGCGAGATTCAATCATCAGCCTGTAACTCCTACACCTTCGAATGGTTATTTGAGCAAGGCCATAGGATAAGGCCTAAAAAAACCTTTGCATGATGTAAAGGTTCATAACCAATTTAAAAGCTCTTTGTACTGACAATCTCACTAATATGGTTCCTTATTGAAACAAAAGTAGTTCTTCTACAGCTGTGCTCAAACAACCATTTGAAGCATCGTTATTTTTAAGAGTGTACATTACATAGAGGCGCTTTATATCAGTACTGAGAAGGCACATCCAAATGGCACACACAACAAAAATGACCATATTTGATAAAGTGACACGAGGGGATGGTCAACATGACAAGAATACCAACGCTGCTTGATGGGTTCACAATACACAATTTCAAGGTTTGGGAAATTAAAAATGATTAATAAATAGATAAATAAATAAATAATAAACAGTAGCTGAATCCACTTATATAATTCTGTGTTCTGTTTACTGAAATATGCAGCCGGTCAGGGCTTTTAGCACTGACAATTTCCACAATGTCCAGGAACAAACTGTGTTAAATAATGTGATGTAATTTATTATTACAAGAATAAAATAAAACAAATGCTGCCATAATGTCCACCCCTAGTGTCACTACACTTCATACTGCAAGTCAAGCAAATGTCAATGCAATGTCACACCTGTGACATCCTATGACATCCTCTTACCTTCTCTCACTTTTGACATTTTTCAGCTACTGGGATTCATCAGACCAGGCACACGTTTTTTTTTTTTTTGTTTGTTTTTTTACACCACAGGTAGTGTTACGGAAAACCTTATTACTTTGTGTGTGATTCTTAATCTAGTAGTATGCAAGTGTACTTCAATGTATTGTAATCAAGTTATGCTGTTTCTCTCCTATGCAGTATGCAATACCATGGCACATGTATAGAACACATGTACTCTGTGAGTCATCATTAAGCTTAAGTTAGGAGTAGTTACACTCTGATTTGTAGGTTGCTCAAGTTTATGCCCTTATATGGTAGAATAAGTCTGAGTGTTCCTAATATGTGCATGTACACTTGCAGGGGTCATCAGAATTTAAATATGAAGTCTGTTGCACAACAATGTGGGAGTTGATATTTTGGTGTACCAGACACTGTCAACAGGAACTGAAACTGTCTGTGACCGTTTCAACTTCCTCATTTCCATGTATATAAGAAAGCCATGCTTACTTGTTAGGGAGCAACTATATTCTGTTGCTCGAATAAAGTTATTACTCACTGCAACACAAGACAGGGTTGTGTTGTTTCTCAACTTCCACCACAGTAGTTAGTGGTTTATGAGTAGATGCCTCTAACAGCAAGTCCAAATCAGATGCAGCATATTTACCTGTTGTAGGCTTACAACAGTCAATACTACATTTTGACATCATACGCTATTAAGAACTTAACACAAAGCTTTAGAACACTGAACATCCTGCTTCATGAAACTGAAATAATGTGAAATATCTGGCCTGCCTTCTCAAACACAAAAGAGAAACCCAAAACCAAACAAAGATAAAATATGTAACCGAGGATATGAAAAACCAACACTGTGTCTGACCGCTACATCTAAATTAATTAGCAAGTTAATTAATATGAGCCATCCCTGGGAAATGGCTTGAAACCACATTTGATCAGTCTATTAAAAACCTTCATGGGATTCAAGAACATAATGGGGTTCTTCAGTCGTGAAGTCAGGATGCGAGACTTTGAAGAGCTAGTGGGCCCAGATAATATGTGGGCAGCCAGGGTTTGCATGCTGCAGTAGGCCTAATGCACACACACGAACGGGGTCGGCCTCAGGCGGAACAGAATGCAGAAATTCTCTCTTGCCTACAAGGCAGCAAAGGGGCTCGTTCAGAGGCTAAAATGGGTCAGTGCATCCGCGCACACTTGTGTTTGAGAGGACAGACGAAGGAGGTGCAAGGGAAGGTGCCAGGAATAACCTATTCAAAATGCTGCAACCTGAGCTCACTGAGAAACCGTAGGGTGATTCCATTAGGTGTTTTTTGCAGAATGAGGTCAACAGAAAAAGCTGGGGAAACTAAGCCTTCTCCTACACCCAAGCTTAAAGTCTGAGAATAGTGAGGTAAATGATTCAATGATTTCTTCCACCATGCGTTTCATGTATTTCTGTCAAATATAACTGTGTGTGTTGCATAGTCTCTGACTGATGTAGGCTACTGCAAGGCATTCCCACTTGCACGGCCATATTCTTGGGGGTGCTGGTGGAAGTTGCTTCTTGCTGATCTGAGATCAGCCTGCCAGCTTTTCTTTTATGATTAAGGCTGGCAGCGGAGGAGGTGGAGCTGCTCTCAGATCTGTGAAATGGGGCGACCTCAACACATTCCTCAGGTTCAACCAAGAAGCCTCAGCTTGATGCAGACGAGCTCCTCATGGCGATCGTTCATCTACACAGTGCGATCGCGCTTTCTGACTCAGTGTCATTAGGCACTGTTCTGCTTCACATTAGGACTTGAACAGGACCACCAGGAGGAGGACATTACCGCCATGCATCCCACTGCTGCATCGCCTCTATAAATAGAAACATGCAGCAGAATGAAGTGGGGCTATTTTCGGTGCTGCAGAAGACCGGTGCACGCACGGTTCTCTCCACCATCATTATGTAAACGCTGAGAGTTGGTTAATGCAGAAATATTTGCCAAAGGTGGAGGACAGATTTTAGTGCGGGTTTCTCATAAACCCCTAACAGGAAAAGGGCTTCGGCTGATTCGTGGCCGAACAAGCATACTGATAAGGAAACACAACCAAGCCTATTTGCAACGGGTGGCTGTATGTCCTACATGAACATTCCTCTAACGTTAGTCTACGCTTATATGTCATATGATCGTGAGGTTAGTCTAACCACCATTTAGTTCAACCCTCATCGAGACATCTAGCTAGCTAATCAAATCGTGAATACGGAAGCTAAAGCCCCTGTATAACGTGCCTCTGCGTTAGTCCGAGCAGTTAGCAGGTATGTCATCTCGGAGGAAAGCGGCTTGAGTTTTAACCTGAGCCCAAATCACCGCAGGCTCCAGCCGTCCGCACACACCGAGTAAACATGACATAAACCCCAGAAGGCTGATTTCACACCTTACCGTTCTGTGCACACACTGTGTGCAGCACCAACACCCCCAACAAAACCAGCATTGGGTTTCCCGGACGCGACATTTTCTCTCCCTCTTTCTCCGTCGTCGGGTACCGCTGGGCTACCCTGCTCGCGCTCAGCGGGTTTCTGGCTCTTCTGAGGTAAAGACTGGGGTGCCTGCTTGATAAACGGCTCGCCTGGCTGGACCCTGAAGCTGGTCTCGAGCACGCTGGAGCTGAGCGATAGCGCGCGCCGAAAGGAATCAGCTGACCACCGGCGCGCTGCTCTTCACACGTTACACACACACACACACCAACACACACACAGCCGGTGTGGAAACGATAGGGGCAGAGTGGAGGAGGCGATGGAAGTGATCTTCACGAAGTCCCGCGATAGCTTCTCGCATTGGACGCGTCCTTCGTGATCTGCAGGCAAAATAAAGAAATAATGTTAAAGTGCCAAGTTACCTAATATTTTTATATATAGTATTTTTGAAACACATGTATCACTATCCATCCACCTAATAGTAATAATATCATTACAATAATTTGTGGAAAAAATAAATAAAAGGCCAAGAGCCAACATTTGTGGAGTGGGATAATAATAAACAAGGACACGCCATGTTATTCATGCAAAGCACCAAAAGCTATTTGAATACTAATTCTAATATTCCACCTTCAACCTGCTAAAACTGAATGTATGAGTGAGCCAGTTAAAAAATTAGGTCCATGAGGTGTTTCGCCTCTATGAAAACTCACCATAGCTGCATAGTTGAATGAATCGCCCTTACTGGTCTAATTTTCTTGCTTCTGTAGCTTCTGCAGATACATCATCCCTAAAAATAGATCATATGATATAGTTGACTCAGGATAAATAGATAAAGGGGAAATATTTTAGTTAGTCACTATTTATTATTATTATTCTTCTTATTATTATTATTATTTGAAATTGTTTATACATTAATTGGAAAAATACAAGCCATCACTCCTGGTGCATAAGAACGTTACCTCTATAAGACTGTAGTATTCTTGTCGTTCAGACAACAAGGAGAACCCAAGGACTTCTTTCTTTAAACTTTATACTGCCACCTGCTGAACAGTGAGAAGAACCTGCTCATGGAGACCTGGGATATGTGGAAACGCCTTTAAGCTTGTGTTATTGTTGCAAATAACTCAGTAATTCTGAATTCATTTGGATTTGGTGAAACAGCGTGTTTGCATTTATGTCCTTCTCGGTTCATTTTAGGAGCACAAACACAGCAAACCCTGAGCTCAGTCAGGTTACTGATGCTATTGACATTCCCTGTCTTCTGTGGCTTTGTAAGCGGATAAGTCTACTTTTTCAACCATAATAAAAACTGTTAATAATTAGTAGAACATTTAGCGAGAATGTTTTTAGATATAATGAAATAATAATGGCTTATGAGGAGTTTGTGTAAAATCGAACACGTGAATATGTTTTTCAGAAGCAGAGGAAGCAAGTACATCCTGCAGAGGATGATAGAGATGTTGTCAGTGCTGAAGAAAGGTAAATATATGAAACTGAACTAAAATCTAAGCGTGTGAACCTGTGTTGTCTGGCAGTAATAAAGGCCACCATGTGAATGTGTCCTGTTGGTTTCAGGAGCACAAGCACACTGAATTCAGTCAGGTTCCTGCTACAGCTGTTACAGAGACCTCTACAGCCACCACTGAGACTCAGGCAACGACTGTGGTGTCCAAGGAAATCACCACAGCAGCTAGAAAAGCTGATGAAATCACCATAGCAACAACTGATACTGTTGCGGAGATCACCACAGCAGCCGCTGGAACTTTAGTGAGGATGGAGGTTGCCATGGAAATCTTCAAGGCAACCGAAGAAACCAGACTGCTCCATGTGCAGGAGCTGGATGAGAGGTTGTCTGCGGCTTGGTTGGACAGGTGAGTGTTCACATGGAAGCCTTTAAAGAGATGATCACGCAGACAGGGTGAGATTCCCTAGTCAGGCAAGAACTCCAACCCTGTAAAAAACAAGACTACATTCACCTACCTAAAGGATTTTGGTGTGTGCGTGTTTGTTTTAATTTAATTCCTAATCAGTAAGAGTTCCTGGAAATTTCAAATTATGTCCCACTCTGCCGTAATCACATGTGTTTAACTGAGATATTGTAATATTTTTGTAAGTTTTGATCATGGAAAAATATCAAATTGTAACATCACTGATTGGTGTGCTGAACCATGTTGGACGCAGCAGTTACTGTGGTAAGTGTATGTAAAACAAATGTTTGGATTAGGTAGAGACAGAGAAAGAGAGAAAGAAACACATTCTTTGGAACAGACACAAACAGCAGTCTTTAGGATCTGTATTTTAAAATTTCCACTGTTGTTACGACAAATTGTCTTACTGCTTTTTAAAATGTATGTATTTATTTATTTTGGTACATATGATCAATATATTTCTTTAACAAGAGATTTGTAAGGACAACCTCTATCAAGTTCATAGAACTTTCTGCACAAAGTCAGGAATCATTAAACAATCACAGAGTTATGATGTATCAGTAAATTCAAGTAAATTTGATTAAACACTAAATTAATCAATTCTACCCAATGACTCCTCCAAAACAAACCTCCAAATAAAATCACCTTTTATTAAATTGTCACCTTTTAACAGAATTACTTCAAACACTGTTAGATCTTTGAGGAACTTCAATTTGAAACTGTGGAGGAACCTCTTAAGGTGCTTTGAGGAGCCTTAAAGGAACCTTTTTCTTCTAAAGACATTTTCTTAAAGATTCCTCAAAGCTCCTTTACAGTTTCAAATGGAAGAACCTCCAACAGTTCCTCAAGTATCTTATATTTTTAATAGTGCATTTACATTTAGACAGGCAACAAATAAAGAAATGGCCAGATCCTACTTTGCTCTGTCATGTATAAAAAAGCCAACCAGGGCCAGTTGAACAAATCATGATGGCAAGAGTAAAATAACTTGCAGAACTGGCTTTCAATTATTTACCTAGTAAATACCATGGTATTTCTTCTCTAGCAAAACACGCTGGAAACTTTGCTGAAAGGAATTTGTTGAGCAGAAATATTTATATATGTAGATCTATATCTAACACTGTCCTGCACAGCAAATTCAGAGCCTAATAAATCTGCAACAGAAAACTCATTTAAATGATATAATTCTCTGTGATATAACCTATGTGTCTAGCTTGTCTACTTGTATCTTAATTTCTGGTAAATCACACAATGTTGACCAGCAGTGCACTGGAGTAAGTCGTCAGCATTGTGTGATTTTGCTGAAATTAAAATACGAGCAGACACAATTCCTAAAAGGGCACCATTCCATTCACAGAAGCATTTAAACTGTGATCAAAAGGCTATATATTCTTGAGCAATGTCTCAGTGTCTTCAGAAAAAGTTTGATTCTTCCATAATAATATATATTTATTATATTTATTTTTAAAAAGTCATAACATGCTTTGCATAACATCCAAAAATATTTTTGTGTAAGCATTTTGCATTGTTATACTGTAGGATTTACAGATACCTCTACAGTAATCAGTTATACATACACTATATGTCCAAAGGGTTGTAGACACCTGTTTCATGTTCCTAATAGAATTTGTCCTTCCTTTGCTGCTGAAACAGCCACTAATCTCCCTGCAAGGCTGTGAGGATTGTATTGCATTCAGCCACAAGAGCATTACTGAGGTCAGATATTGTTGTTGGCATTGGCCATGGTAACTTTTTGGGTTCATGTGCGTCTGCTCCAGAGTGTCCGATTATATTATGTTTTTCTATGCGGATTACATATGCTGTGTGTGTAACTGAACACATGTCAGGAAATCCAGAGATGTCTTAATACATTTGGACATATAGTGTAGTTTAAGCATTTAAAGACAAAGATGGCTGTACAATTACTTACACATGCAGTGCATCAATGAGCATAAGGAACAACAATGGGTGTGTCGCAATTGCTAGTTTTTGAGTATGAAGTATGTAGTATAGATAAAAGTGTGTAGCTAAGTATACTCAAATATCCAAGAGACATACTCAGAACAAGTACCATTTTTTGAGGTTTTTGTGTGATTAAAATGGAAAGGGAGGATCTACTCACATCTTATTAGAAAAACAGGTAGCAATGGCTGCTGGAGTGCTTGCAGTGACATATGTTGGCATAGCAAGGCTTTATCATCGCTTTACGGGTTAGTATGTTAACTAACCTGCCAAACTTGCACTAATAAGATAAGAACATTATCAGTCTATATAGAACATAGTGTGAAGTATGTGGGAAATAATTATGTGTGATAGGCTGTTCCTCGACTGCAAACAAATACACAACCACAAGAAATACCTGTTACAAATGTTTTGATTTTGTACAAGACTATGGGTAAGGATTGTCATTTGAAAAAAAAAATCAGAATAAAATTTTGTATAAAGTAATATGAAAAAAGCAATTACCCCAATTAACCCTAACCCAAAGTAAACCAGTAAAGTATTATTCACGCTTGCTTTTCTTTTGAATTCTACAAAGTCTACAAAAAAGACATTTCATCAATAGGAATATTAGCCAAGAGATAACCAGCACAGCTCCCAGCAGTGTGAGTAGAACATCCACTGAATGATAGGTGAACCAGGACATCCTGAAAGACTGTGTGCGCAGATGAGGAGCACCTCCATGCCTCATAACATATTCAATCCAGAAGACAGCATGATCCAGAGGTTTAATGGGCTGGTCACGATGTAGCCTAGACAGCCTCTGCATGTTCTCTCTGTAAGTTGGATTATACAGCACCTCCTTCAAAGCGTCCAAAAACACAGTTCTGTCCAACTCCCCAAAATCTACAATTACAGCGGTTCCCTTTTTCTTCATTCTGGAGAGGTTATCAGGCTGATCAAAGGCTAGAGGGAGCCCTAAAAGAGGCACTCCATGGTAAATAGCCTCCTGAACACCATTGGTTCCTCCATGGGCCACAAACACCTTGATCTTAGGATGTCCCAGCAGGTCATTCTGGGGCATCCAGTTCACAAGCAACGTGTTGTTGCCAAGGTTAGCAGGCCGAGGTCCGGTGTATCGCCAAATGACTTTCTGGGGTAATTGTGCAAAGGCTGCAGCTATCTCTTCAGCGACATCATTTAAAACCAGTCCAAAAACAGTACCTAAAGACATGACAATGACACCATGCTCCCCTGAACTCTGGACAAATTCTTCTAGGTGGTTAGGAAGTGGTTTCGAGGGTTTGCACTGGAAGCCACCCATGTACACTACATTTGGCATAGTGGGGCGTGGAAACTCAAAAGTAAAGTCATTTCTCATGAGCCAGATATCTGCATCCTGAAAGAGGGAGAAGTAATCAACATCTGGCCCAAAGTATTTATGACAGACGTCCTTGTAAGGTTTGCCAAAGTACTGTGACTGATGATAGACATTCAAAGAGTAAGTCAGCACATTCTTGACTCTCTGGAAGAAAGTCATCTTGTCTGTTAGCTCTGCTCCAGGATAAGGGACATAAGATAGAGGTGAGGGGGCAATGTCAAAATGGCCCTCACCATGGACAGTCCAGCGGACATTGAAAACAAGAGGGAGGCCAAGTCGATGTGCCAGTAGCACACCGCCTCCAAAAGAAGGGTCAGTCAAAACCACATCATATTTGGCATCCTGGAAATAATTCATGATGGTCTCATTTTCAAATATAATAGCAGTCATGTTGCAAACTTCTATATGGAAGTCAGAAATAATCTTCGCTACCTCAAGTCCGAGAAAATCTTGCTCCCAAAAGTATCTTTTTTCTCTTCGTGTTTTCATAGTGTTAATTGCAAAGTTGTCAAGCATTTTGTCATCATATTTGCCTATATCAAACGTGACAGAAGTGTAGTAGGGGGACTTCTCTTTGATTTGCCAACTGTTTGAGCCACGAATTACAGTTATATTATGGCCTTTTGCATGTAGTTGCACAATGAGAACTTCCATATTAATCCAATGGCTTCCATCAACAGGAAATATCAAGATGTTACCACAGTAGGCACCATGTGTGATGGACAAAAGTGACAACAGGGTGAGGAGTCCTGGGTGATACATCTTCTTCACAACCTTCAGTAAGATAGAATACAAGGTAAACAAAGATATTAGAGACTGATTGAAATAACAAGTAAAATATTGAACACAGTAACCTTATTGAATTTACACCGAAAATAGGTAGTCAGAGGGTTATGTGAAAAACATTGATCATCTCATAAAACAGACACAGTCAAGAGTTTTTGAAGTTGATGTGTTGGAAGCAGAAAAAAGAGGGCAAGCATAAGAACCTAAGCTACTTTAACAAGGGCCAAATTCGAATGGCTAGACAACTGGTTCAGAACATCTCCAACACATCAGGCAGAACTTGCGGGGTGTTCCTGGTATGCAGTGGTCAGTAACTACCAAAAGTGCTCCAAGAAAGGACAACCGGTGAGCTGGCGACAGGGTCATGGGCACCCACAGACTCAGTGATGTGATCTATAGAGGCCTCACCTCACAATTTACAGGAGTTAAAGGATCTACTGCTGGTGTCTTGGTGCTAGATGCCACAGGACATCTTCAGAGTCCAAGCCTTAAAGGGTCAAAGCTGGTTTGGAGGCACAAGGGTGACCTACACAATATAAGGCAGGAAGTTTTAATGTAACTTACAGCTGTTAATAATTTACAGCTGATTGATGTACACTGTCTAACCATATATACGGAAGTACACTCAGCATGACTTGACTACCAGATCCATATTAGTCACTAGTGGTGATTTACTTCAATTTAGTCCAAGACTAGACTTAATCCATGGCTAGAAAACTGTTCTATAATATATAAATTAAAATTAGTTTTAGCAAAATGTTTATGGAACAGATTTGTCACCTTGGAGCTTAAAAAATTTGGGAGGTAGAAGTAAGCAATACAATAACATCTTATTTACAGATTTAGACCAAATATAGACCACCTGTACACAACACCTAATATAACTGCAGAGTAACGTATTAAATGTCAGTTCATTTTACAATTTATTTATTTTTTACTAGTTAGTTGATGTGTCCTTGTGTTACTTTTTGAACACTTTATTTCTGTATGTGTTACATAGAAAGATTGTACTCAGTTTTTCTAGCTTTTTAACTGTTTTGCAGGTCTATGTTTTCAATTTAACCTTGTTCACAAACCCCAGAGATTATTGTGATACATTTTGTATATTGTTAATATCATTGTGTAAATTAGTTTTTTTTTTCTTCAATTTGCCCACCCATGATGGGATCAATGACCTAAATGAAAAGATGAAAAACACTGAGAAACAAAGAATAAAACAAAAAATAGAACAAACAATATTCATAACCAGCCACAATTGAAATATATTTGAATTATTTGCTGCTTTTACGTTTTGCACTAATGTACAGAAGTACAACTAAAGATGATCTATAGTTCACATGGACATCTACTACTACATTGTAGCCTATTTTGTTATCTACACAGCCATTAGGTTTATTGTGGGGGACAGTTCAAAGGAATAATTGCAATGATAATAAGGGGGGTTTTATATCTTCAAAAATCTAGGTTTATTGACCTTCATACATTATACAAATTCTGACAGATAACGAAAAATGAAATGTGTACAATGCAATTTCAAAGACATTAGATACAATATTGTTTTCAAATACAACCTGCATCTCTCTGCTACAAAAAAATATAAAAAAAGTACATATGTTTATTCCTCCCAATTTAGTCATGCCTAATTCTACCCACTAGCTAGACCGCCCCAATCTAGGCCAGCAAATACTTCCTCTGAGACACAGATACTCTCTACCTAGAAGAACGCATCCTACCCACCCCCAAAAAAGAGGACTCAAGGCCACAAGTGGCCACAGGTTCAAAGTAGTGATCTGTAGATGTTAATGCCACATCATTCAAATAATATAGGAGTAAATGCCATGACTTAGCACATAACTTAGCAACTCAAGAGAAATATATGTCTGATTGCTGTCAAAATCTGTAAATGATGCTGCTAAAAAAAATAGAGGAAGATTGACAATGCATGTTCTACTTTAATGCTACATATTTTTTTTATTTTGTGCATAATACATTAGCAATTAAAATCCTCACTGTGCACTACATACAAATCCTGAAATTAAATGTGGATATATCTAGTACATTCCAACTACATGATGGTCACGCAGTCAGTTATTCGTGTTTTATTTTCTTCCTGAAAAAAACACATTGCCAAAGACATCTGCTCACATAAACAGCAATCAACAGAATAACCAGCACAGCTCCCAGCAGAGTAAATAGAACATCCACAGAGTTGTAGGTGAACCAGGACATCCTGAAAGACTGTGTGCGCAGATGAGGAGCACCTCCATGCCTCATAACATATTCAATCCAGAAGACAGCATGATCCAGAGGTTTAATGGGCTGGTCATGATGCAGCCTAGACAGCCTCTGCATGTTCTCTCTGTAAGTTGGATTAAACAGCACCTCCTTCAAAGCGTCCAAAAACACAGTTCTGTCCAACTCCCCAAAATCTACATTTACAGCGGTTCCCTTTTTCTTCATTCTGGAGAGGTTATCAGGCTGATCGAACAACAAAGGGAGACCTAAAAGAGGCACTCCATGGTAAATAGCCTCCTGAACACCATTGGTTCCTCCATGGGCCACAAACACCTTGATCTTAGGATGTCCCAGCAGGTCATTCTGGGGCATCCAGTTCACAAGCAACGTGTTGTTGCCAAGGTTAGCAGGCCGAGGTCCGGTGTATCGCCAAATGACTTTCTGGGGTAGTTGTGCAAAGGCTGCAGCTATCTCTTCAGCGATATCTTGCGGAAGCTGGCTGATGAGAGTCCCTAAAGACATGACAATGACACCATGCTCCCCTGAACTCTGGACAAATTCTTCTAGGTGGTTAGGAAGTGGTTTCGAGGGTTTGCACTGGAAGCCACCCATGTACACTACATTTGGCATAGTGGGGCGTGGAAACTCAAAAGTAAAGTCATTTCTCATGAGCCAGATATCTGCATCCTGAAAGAGGGAGAAGTAATCAACATCTGGCCCAAAGTATTTATGACAGAAGGTCTTGTAGTGGGGGGCTGTGATCACTGTTATCTGGAAAAGGGTGAAAATGTAACACAAAACATTCCTAACCCTTTGAAGGAATGTCATTTTATCTGTTAACTCTGCTCCAGGGACTGGTACATAAGAGAGAGGAGAGGGTGCAATAGCAAAGTGACCTTCTCCATGGACAGTCCAACGAACATTGAAAACCAGAGGAATATTTAAATGGTATGCTAAAAGTGTACCACCTCCAACAGCAGGATCTGCTAGGATGACATCATACTTGGCATCCTGGATTGATTTCATCATGGTTTCATCGTCAAATATTTTTGTCATTATCTTTATCATATCTACATGCAGGTCACCAAATTTAAAGATTATTTCTAGCTCGAGAAGAAACCGGGTCCAAATGGAGTCTCCTCCTCTTCGGATTTCCAACATCCTTGTAACAAATGAAACAAAGAATTTCTCATCAAATCCGCCTTCACTTGGAATGGTGATGGACGTGTAATAGGATGACTCCTCCTTAATGTACCAGCTGTTAGAAGGCCGGACCACAGTCAAGTCGTGGCCTCTTGAATGGAGCTTCTCAATAATGACTTTCATATTTATCCAGTGGCTTCCATCCAGTGGAAACACCAACACTTTCCCTCCATATGCTCCTGATATTGCTGATATTATAATCCATAATGCGATGTGAACCAAGTGATGCATTTTTATTCATGACACTATGGGGGAAAAAATGACTGGTTTATTATAGAATTAAAATGAAATATATTTTTTTAGGAACATAATGGTAGACTTTTTCAAAACGATTAAAATACTGTATATTTTTTCCATAGACTATTACATTTCCATAGGTTATCATTATTAAGCATTAATACAAAATATGGAGCCTAGATGAGACAACTTAACAAGTGAACATTCAGAGAAAAAATATAATTTTGCCAATGTACTAAATGTTTGCACATAATGCATATTGATATATTATTATATGTAGTTATGTAGTTAAACTTAAACTATAATTTAAATGTTTACAAATATATTTACAAATTCTTTCCACTCATCTGTGATTAAGTGACTTGCTGGTAAATGTGTGTATATGAGATTTTGTTATGTCAATATAGTGTACTACCTCTCTGCAAACAATACAGTAATATGGGAAATATGTTGGGGTGTATATAATTTAAAGAGAATGCTAAAAAAAAAGACAAAACTTATGTTACAACAAAAATATGTTAAATATGCACTAGATGATCTCAGGCAGTTTTGTTGGCTCAAAAATAAAATACATTCTTTCATTTTTTTCTCTTTTCATCTTTTATTTAGCCAAACATAGTCTTATGGAAAATGTTGCACACTTCTGGCATTTTTATCTTTTAGCATTTTTATCTTTACATTACAGAGCACAATGTATTTGTTTAATTTAACATATTGGAGAACAAATTGAATGTAAAACATATTTAATGTATGGCAAAATGCTAAATTAATGTTAAATTAAGCAAATAAAAAGTCATTTTAAAACTTTGCACAATAAAAAAAATGTAATTTTGCCAGGGGCGGCCAAACATTTGCATAACCAATGGTAAGTCAATTTTGTATAAAAAATGTAAAATGTAAACATAAAAATGCATAAATAGAATATGTTAATTATATTCAAAGAAAACTATTAGGAAATTTACTGATACATACCTAAATTAAACAAATCCCACTGGCTTCCCAAAACCTCAGGTTCACCAGGGAAACTCTAAGAGGAACTGCCCTGTCTGCCTTGTGATTTTTTTTTTTTGTGTGCATGTAGAGTCCCCCTGAATTTCAATTCCTAATTAATGACAAAATAAACTAAACAACATATTTTTTTCCTCTCATCTACACAGGTAATCCCCAACAGTGTAACATGATTTAAAAGACTTGCTGGTAAATGTGTGTATATTTTCATAGTGAGATTGTATTATGTCAAAGTAGTAGCTCTTCGCAAATATTACAGTACCGGACAGGTTTGTCTAATTTCAATGGAATGCTGAAAAAAATCCACCATTGTAACCAGTCTTAAAAGGCAAGTATTTGATAAACGTAGATGTTTTTGAAAACTGATCTCAGTCGGCCATTTAGTCAGTCAGTTAGTTGGCCCATCATAAATTCTTTTATTTAGCTGAATGTTGCTCTTAATTCACTGCAATTTTCAAAAGAATTTCAAATACAGTCATATAAAAGTGTTTGTGCTACCTTGTTAAAATAACACATTTTGTTCATTTACGAAGAAAACACAAGCGAACAAATCCTCAATATATATTTTTTTTTTTTTTTTTACATTTTAGATGACTGAAACATCTTCATTAAAAACATCTTAGTTTTATATAAAATACACTTAAATATGCTAATTCTATTCAAAGAGAACTATCAGGAAAGTGACTGGTGCTTACCTAAATACAGCAAATCCCACTGGCTTCCCAAAACCTTGAGTGCATGAGAGAAACTCTACAAGGAAGTGAATGCAGCCTGCCCTGTTTAAAGCTTTTTAATCTTGTGCATGTAGGTGAAAAGTTCTTCAGTAAATATGAGCTCAGTGTGATCAAGGGTTTATTGGACTGTGTTTGCATGACCGTACATAATGTCCAAAGGTCATTTTCTAGGATTTTCTATAGTCTACCTTCATCCCAATTCTGACACATACTTGTGCTAACGTTATTCAGCTTTTCAGGCAATGTGTTCATTACAAACACCAACAACCACCAACTTCTATTAATGTCTGACAAGCTTGTTATGTAAGTAACATTAGGATTACAGTCCAAACAAGTGAACTGATTGATTATAGACATATCACTGGTACCAGCTATAGGTCCAACCTACCTGCTGCTTCTGGTGTTGTCTAAGTCCGACTTTCCAAACAGGGGGCTAGAGTTACTCCTCAGCTCGCCCACTTCCTTTTTAGGAACATTCCAGTAAATTACGAAAAGGAAAAGCAGCTCTCAGGGGTATTGTGGTGGACTTGTTGTGTAACGCAAAATATGAATGAAGGGAAACTAGATCTGGGATCCCTCTCTGTAAGGTACAGCATATAGAAGTATTGTTTTCTCTGCACAGAGTGCCTTACACACCTTCTTATGAGTTGTGCATAAGCTAAATTAACTACACAACATTAACATGTCCTGACACATTACTCAGCAGGTTTGCTGCTGCCCTTGATTTTCCACTAAACATTTCCATGAAATGTTCCTGCACATGTCCTTTGTCCTATTTCAATTGGGTGATAAGATCATAGTTTTTGCAAGTTCATAGAGTGTGTAACTACTATTCCTCGCAAAACTAGCCTTGTTCTAGCTTACCAGCCAATCCTAGTGCAGTAGGAGGGTTTTTTTGCGATCTGGGTAGGAGGTAAAATGCCTCAAAACACCACCTTATCTAGGCAGGGTCAAACTTGGGTCAAACTGATTTTTTGTAAACCCAGCCAACTCTAAGTTTAACCAGGGATTCCCAGTAGGGTAAAAGTAACAATGCATACATCTACTGACTATTGGTTTTTCAATTGTCTGTACTCTATTAAAGTGTTGCCATTTTTCATGATTAAGTTTTCATGCTTTACTGCACTTCCAGCCAGCATGCTCATGTTGGGCTTCTTAAATGTGCCCCTTTGTTACAGCTCCACATGGGTCCCATCTAGGCCCCATATGCAGTGTACAACCCAGATGGGGCCCATGTTTAACCGCTCCTGGACATCCATATAAGAGGCCATCATGGAACGAGAGATTCCCAGTTGGGTTATCCATATAGGCCCCACAAGGACATGTTAGTAAAATTCAAAACAACATTTAATATTTAATTATAATATCTATAATGCTAAAGACGCAGAGTGGTAATTATAATGATGTATTTTCTTTCAGAATTTCCCAAAAACTCTCTTTGGAAGAGGGTGGTTTACTAATAGCAGAGCAGATCTTCATGATGAGTTATTTTTACCAGCTACAAGTAATAAGAAGTTTACTAAGAGTGACTCTGGCAACATGCAGGTAAGAATTCGAGATTGTGTAATGTTTAAAATCATCCCAATGTGGAAGCCTACAATCCAACAAAGATATGTTGCCTTGCCTCTGATCAAGGCTACATTTATTATCCATACTCGACCTCAGTGCAGCCTTTGATACAATAGATCACACTATTCTCTTAGAATGATTAGAGAACATGGAATCACAGGAACAGGCCTAGCATGGTTCAAATCATTTCTTACCGAACGCTATCAGTTTGCAAAGGTAAAAGATTTATCTTCAAATTATACAAGATTATACTGGGCTCAGTTATAAACAGACATGGTGTTAACAGTGCCAAAACCGAGGTTATGACTTGGACAGCCTTTCTACATCTTAGGAACATTGCCAAACTAAGAAATTCCTTATCTTTACAGGATGCAGAAAAACTTTTATTACCTCAAGGCTAGATTACTGCAACACTCTATTGTCAGGTTGTTCCAGCAGGAACCTTAGTAAACTTCAGTTAGTTCAAAATGTTGCAGCCAGGGTCCTTACTGAAACTAGAACATTTGACCATATCAGTCCAGTTCTATCAGCACTGCACTGGCTCCCAATTAAAATCCTATAAAATTATTTTATTAACATACAAAGCCCTACATGGCCTCGCTCCTGAGTACCTGCGAGATTTTATTACATATAATGAATCAAGATTACTTAGATTACAGGGTGCTGTTTTTTAGGACGGTGGAACAGATGGAAGACAGTGTTTTAGGGTTCTCCTGTGTCTGTGTTACCTTCTGGCTCTTTCCTTTTAATTAGGCCGTTACAGTCAGACCTGCCGGAGTCTTCAGCCACACTCTGATACTGCTCAACATTTTCTGCTCTCTATAAATCCATTCAAAACTTACTCTGTCTCTTTACCTTCTCTGAGAAAATGGCCGCCTACTCATCCAGCCCGACCTGCTGGAAGACTGACTGCTGAGGTCCCCTCGACCTGCGTCAGACCAGCTGCCACCCACCAGTCTGACCATCAAACTCCCCCACCACCTGTGCCAGACCAGCTGCACACCCTCCTACCAATGCTACCTGCCTAATGACCATGTTAAAACCTAAATAGACTCTTAACTATCTGCCACTATTAATATTACCATTAGTCACTATCATTACTCTGACCATCACTGCCATGATTATACTACTATAAGTTATGCTACACCATGATTATTATATTATGATTAAGAATATGTTGCACACTTGAACAGTTCAACAGTCTTGGTGGTTCAGCGACTTTTATCAATAATTTATAAATAGTTCTGACCAGAGGAGGATGAGTCCCCCTTGTAAGTCTTGGGTCTTCCCAACGTTTCTTCCTCCAGCTCTGAGGGTGGTTTTCCTTGCCACTTTCTCATTTGGCTTGCTCACTGGGGGTCTTAGGTTTTCATGTCTTTTTACTCATTATTGATTGTCTAAGGCTGCTTTGTGACAACACCAGCTGTAAAAAGCTCTTTTCAAATAAATTTGATTTGATTTGATTTAAAATCAACCTAATGGGGAAGTCTACACTCCAACAAACTGCTGTAGAAACATTGCAGAAAACAGCACTGCTCTCTCAAACAACACTGACAGCACTAGGTTGAGAACTAAATTCAGCCCTGGGCTTTTGTTTAGACCAGCTCACCACTATCACAGGCTGCATCAAGACTTTCGCTACTGCTCTTGTCCTCCAACTCCTTTCCAACTTTTATCTTCTTTTATGAAGAACATGAAGGAGAGAAGGGAAGGTCATGGAGACCTGGTGTGTTTTTTTTATTATTTATTTTTTTTAACAGAGACAAAAAATACCTCCTGGGTAGAGTACACCCGTGTATCCTATGCTGAAAGCTGTGGTATCAGCTGTTTAAAGCTACTTATCCTCTTTCAAAGTTTCAAAGACATTACAAAGATTTACACACATTTTGGAACATTTTAGTATGACAATTTTCAAAAAGGTGAAAAAGCATAGTTTTTGACTCGCATTCAAACAAGTATTCTGTCTGTTTGTCTTGCGAATAGAAGTTAAAGAGGAAGGCTCAACATGGACAAAATGATTGTTCCATTTCCAAGATGCTCCCGCAGCTTTGGGGGACGACTTTCCTTAAACTGTCTAAAGAGGAGCAGCAGGGGAAGAAAACACTACTCTGCATATGAACCTATCTTCACCTGGATGGAGAGCATGTGCACAAATAAGGGAATGGCAGGGATGGAGAGCATGAGAGAAAGAGACCCAGATAATGATGTTGAAAATGAATCCAGGACCAACTCTCAGTACACTAGTCAGTGTTTGTGTTAGTAGTACTCTTTCTCTCGCTTTCTCAGCAGCCCACTGGGAACTGCCCTGGTACTCCCGACGGCTTGTCCATCTCTGGCCACTGATAAATCCACACCCGCCCAAAAACCGGTCAAACACCTACTACCTGACAAAAAACAAAACAAAAACAAATGTAATTAAATAAACCCAACTACAAATGGCACCATCTTGTGGCAGATGAGATAGATGCAGGATGTACATTAAGGGCATGAATGAACAGCATGAACTAACAAGTGATTATGAGAGATTACCTTCAGATGAAGGGTTCTCACTATCAGCAGATCAGTCACTCATCTTAACAACAATGTTGTCAAATTGAGAACCACTGCTTTAAACCCTATGGGCCTGTACCTGATACTCCAATTCACTGAAGTACATTACATGGCCAGCTGTCTATGGACAACTAATGAATGCATTCTAACAAAGATGTGCAAATGCACACACAGCACTGGTCTAGTCCATGTAGAAAAGCACTGCCAATAGAATAGGACACTCTGGATCACAAACATGCACCAATTGGCACCATGTTGGCACCTAATGCCAGGTTAGGGGGGTATTAAGTCCCCAAGCATTGAGCTGTGGAGCAGTGAAACTGTGTTCTTTGGAAGAATGAATGGTGCTCTTTTCAATAGCTTTGGAATATGCTGGGGAGTTGGGGATGAGATGGGGTGGTTATCATCCAACATTCTGACCTCACCAATGCTCCTGTAGCTATAGTAGTATAACTTAATATGTACATAACTTACATATTACCTCAATCAGTTTCATAATTATTAATGTTTTTTTTTTTTAGCAGTTTAGAAATATTTAATTAAAAGCTAAAAGATTCAAGGTGTTAAGGCCTAATAAACACCATTAAAAAAAGACATTACAAATAGCCCTCGTAAAATTCTTTATTCATAAACTTGATGCAAGTTTACAAATTTTCCTGTACATGGTCAAAATTCTCTTGCAATGGGGAAAAAAAAAAAAAAAACAACAACCTGAAAGCATGCCAAGAGTATGTACGATGACTAGCCCACCGTGAGATGGCACCAGAAAAGAACACCGTGTACGGTCAAGCTGAGGTCGGTCTTCCAAGAAAAGAGAGAGAAAAAAAAACAAAAAAAAAACAAAAAAAAAAGCAGCCACCACTGTCCAGTCATACATGGCAGCACAATAAAGACAATGTTACCAACAGCAGTCCAGTTTGACATCAAACCAGCTTCATTTACTGTGAGAGGTGCAGGTGAACTATAAACCAAAGCAAGTAGGTCTGAAAATAGAGCAGCATCAATGTGCAGAGACGACTGTACTCCGCTGTGTCGCTCTTAAGAGAACATGAGTCAGAGAAGTGCTGGAAAAGAATGACAAGATCCTCTTTACAGCGCAGACAACAAACATATGCTTAAAAGCTATCTTATACACAATGCTTAACACTTCCATATGAAAACTTACATCTAGGTCACAGATTTTGTTGATCTGCAAGCCAGCCTTAGGTATGGCTTTCCCGTAATCATAATTGGCTCAGAGTCTGGACACGACTCCCACCCTTTGCAGTGATCAAGGAGGCACACTCAATATTTATGTGCAAAAAGAGCCAAATGATCAAAAAAGACTTCTTACATCCAGGGCTGCTTAAGACTGTATTACATGTGTGTCATCAAGCCATCCGACATGATGAACTTCATAGGAATGAGAGAAGAACAAAATATCCATGATGGTGACAACCTCATTTCTGACATCTTAACTCCTCTTTAAATGAATCTGTACTGGGACCCGAAAACATCCTGAGGAGTGCACAACTCTTCAGTTTGAAAAAAATAAACTAAGAAAAAGAACCCAAAAGCTGTGGTAGAGAAGTAGAGAGAGAAAGAGGCGTTTTCTTCATTAACATGGGCCGACAGGTTACGCATGGTGATTCAATGTGGCAATGCAATGGTTCTCTGTCCTGAGTTACCACTTCAAATTGTGAGATGCCCTCAAAAAGACATGCCTGTTTGCAGTCAGCACTGAAAATACAAAGATTTGATGGTGTGCAAATAAAACACTGATCCAACCAGTTGCAGCACACACAACACAACACAAGTTTTACCCACTGTAACAATGTCAGTCTAATAGACTTCTCGGAAGCTTCTTGGAAAATATTAAAAAAGTTAAAAATAGCAGTACTAGAAAAGAAATATTCCTCCTCATCACTGTCCCGTTTTCCTTGTGATTATTCTATCTAATGGATCCTGATTGTGATTTTAATTCACTGAACCAAAAAAATAATAAACCCTAATATGGAATCATTAATTTGCTGATAACTTAAGGTTCACTGGTGAATCTGTATCAGCGGTTATTGAATAAGTACATAAAAGGTCCACCATTAAATGAATAAAGGAAGAATATTTTGACACCTTCAGAAACGTGAGTACATGATTCATTACCCCTGAATAAATACAGTTTTCCCCGCTCCATTTTCCACATCTTCAAAACATCCAATCAAATACCAAGTTCTTAAGCCCTCCACTGATTGGGTACTGTGGCTCACCCCAAGGCCAAAAAGAACGTACTTCACATCAACGGCACAATAAGGATGACTTGCACTTCAAATCCATTTACAAGTGTACAAGCAGACCTCTGTCCAACAAAAGAACAATGACACGTTCTCTTCTTTACCCCGTTCAATTCAAGGCCTAGAGGAAAGTACAGGCTAAAAAGCAAGAAACAGGAAAGTGAGTGGTTTTCATCCACAGTTAATATTTGCGAACTCAAACTAGACACTGCCAAACTCGCCCTCATCTTCACTTTAATCATTAGAACTGGGGCTGCTTAAGGAGCACGAGCATATTATTCTGGCAACGATTCTTTAACAATATCAGCATTATATGTACCAGTACATGTTAACATAGAATGCAGAAGATAAAGAAGAGATCAGTGCCAGCAGATACGTGTGGCACGTCTTCATATAGTCTCTTATTGCATCCATTGCTGCTGAATTTCAATAAATCTCTGCCAAAAAGTCTGAAGTCATGGGTGAAAGAACCTCCATTAAAAAGGCAAAAAAGGGGAGCGCCAAAAAAAACAAACAAAAAAAAACAACAACTTTTATCTCCATTCTGGTATTAATCCAACAGAGCAATACCTGCCGCTCGGGACAGTAAAACCAGACTGAGCATCTGGTGACAAAAAACACCCCACTCTGTGCAAGACACCCATTAGTACCAAGGCTCTGTGTCCCTCTCGCACATCCCTCTTTCCCCTGCAGCGAACTGGAGAAAATAAGAGATGAGAGCAGGAGAGACTGATTACAAGAGAGACAGCAAGTAATGGGGAAAGACAGAAAGAGACAAAAAGGACAAGTGCACATTCACGTGTGCGAACATACACGCCCACATGCACACTTCCAGAGACCAGTGGGACCTCACACTCAAGGTGAAGAAAATGATTTGAAGGGAATAATATTACAAAAAAAAAAAAAAAAAAAAAAAAAAAAAAAGCAAACGGTTAATCAGAAATCTCATTTTCCCAGTGTGCGTGAAGAACGGCCACCTTCTTAACCATCTTCCTTAGGTGGTGTGTACCAGCCTGCAATGCAAAACAGGGATATTAATTACAAAAAAATACATAAATAAATAAAATAAAATTTATAGTCAAATCAAACAGAGAAGAGTCATTTAGTCATTTAGTAAATGCTTTGCTTACCATTCTTTTCATGGATCTGGACCAAAGACTTGTAGGACTGTTGTGCTCTGGCAAGATTATACTGGTTCTAGTATAAAGGGGGTATAACATATCAGTATTAGTGTGCAATCTGATGTAATAATTAAGAACAAGCCAAATATACTAGTCACAAACCTTATTAGCTCCAAACTGTACTCTAGCTTTCCCTTTGACTAGGGTGGCATTGATCTGCATGATGACAGACTCTATAGAGTAGGCACTGCTCCAGCCCTGAGGGTTTTAAAATACAAGTGATTTTAAAATACAATCAGAGACAAGAGTAGAGGAAAAAACAACAAAAACATCAAACAAAAACAACAAACAAATCAAAATGCAGACCTGTTTTGTAAGAAGTTCCATACACAAGGCTCCTCCTCCAAGAACGTATCTACAAGAATCAAACACTGTGTTTAAAAGGGGAAAGGAGCCATGTATTGCATCTAAAATATACACTGGGTGTGGCCCGGTAAAAATCACTTAAGACATGGTTGATCAAGCAATACAGTGTAGTATTTTTCCCCCTCTCCTTTGAAGATTATTTGGCAGAGAAAAAACACAAACCTAAATAAAAAACACTCAAGCAAAAAAAAAAAAGCAGGAAATATTTAAACAATGAGAGAAAATAAATATTTCTGTACTGACCCTCCAGAGAGAACAGGTGACACTACCCGTACAAAGGGAGGATCGAAAGGAAAGTTATCCTGCAATAAAAAAAACAAAAACAAAAGAAAAAAAACAAGTGAAGATGCAATTCATTCAGTCTTGCATGAGAATGAAAAAAACTTGAGGAAATAAGAAAAACTAACTTTATAAGAGAAGTTAAGGAGAATGTAGTCCACCCCTTCTTTTTCCTTGAGGACCTGCAAATCACTATGTAACGGGCTATCTGGATCTACCCTGAAACACAGCCAAAGTATCAATTTAATACTGAAGAGTTAATAAAGTGTTCTTTATTTCCTTTTTTTTTTTTTAAAGAAAAAGTATACTTACGTCCTCAACTTCACATGCCACTCATATAAACTGTCATTGACTAGCTCCACTGAATAGATACCTGAAACATATAAAAACGGATACTTAATATACTATAGAAGTTAAACAGTAACAGAAGGGCAGAGAAACCCAAATCTCCTTCCCAAAAGACAGTGTCAGCATGAATCAGGAGCCGCTTTATTAAACTCTAGTGGAGACAAAAATCTTGTACTCTGCCAGCAATTAGTCGCTCAGCTTCTGTGTGGGAACACAGCAATTCTGACTTTAATTTAGCAAGAATTTCAAGCAAGTCTGAGAACAAGGCCACTAGCACTTTCCTTGAACAGCCCATTTGATGACATTACCCCAACATAACACCATGCACAGTACATGCACACTGACCTGTCTTATAACTCTGTGACCTGTAGATCTCTCGGAGTTCCTTCATGAGACGATCTGAGGCCTGAACAGAGCCAGAGACTGCACCCTGAAGAACAAGAAGCACAATCCTTTCAGGAAACCTACTTTTTAAAACAGCCACTTTTCAGCACAACAATTATAATATTTGGATAATAAATTCACTTCATTCAGCAGTATGATATTTATATCAAAATCAAGCACTTTGTAAAATCTATGACCTGTGCAACCGCTAACCAGTAGAAATTGACTGCAGTAGTGGCTGCCCATACAGAGGACATGAGAGGGCATTTTCTTTATTTAAAATATAAAAGAAAGAAATAAACATAAAAGGAAATGAGAAATATTTATTATAATGAAACTGCCTGGTTTGATAAAAAAAAAAAAAAAAACAACAACAAAAAAAAACAAACAAAGTTGGATAAAAATGACCTTACCGAGTTGACACTTACGTTCAAGTGGTCCTGTCTCTGGTTCTTGCGAATTTTCTCCAAAATGGCAAGGTTTTCCTTCTCTATCCCATCATCTTCTGACTTCTTGCCATCTACAGGTTCCTCCTCTTTCATCTCATAGTGGTCTAGATCTTCAATATCCTGCTATCACAGAGAGACCAGGGAATGTCATACAAATACAGATTCATACAAAGTAAATGACAGACATTTTGGTCAGCTATGCAAATAATCTGAAAAGCAACAAAAACCTCTGCCATTTCTTCCTCCTCCTCTTCTTCAGATGTCACTTCATCTGTCGTTACCTGCTAAAAGGAACAACATAAAAATGAAGAAAACAAGCATGACTTAGATTGTAATTAAGGGATAAAGAAGTAAAAACAAACTGTCTAGATCAACCTGGCCAACCTTTCTCTCATGAGTGATGGGTCCAGTAGGAAGAGGCTGGTCCAGCATCTCCACATCAGGGTGCTGGGGCAGGTTATAGAGTCGACAAAGATCACAGATCAGCCTTTTCAGCTGCTGGAGAAGCTGAGAGAGAAACAAAAAAAACCCCACAATTCTACAATTTGTATCGTTTCTACAGTCGGCTCCCAACTATATCAGGAACAATTAAAACAGACCAAGAGGGGTGATATAATTAAAAACAAAGATGTGGGTGAATGGTGACTTCAAAGCAGTATTTTTCAGCCCAGGCCTTGGAGCCCATATTTTACTCTAATCAAGTGTCCTGAACAAACTAAAAAAGGACACATGGTAATGAAAAAATGAGAAGGAAATCTCTCCAGAGCATTTACTTACCAAGGTGCTTCCCTTGCGAACTTCTTCCAGCCGCTCCAACACTTCAGTCAGACTTGGATCATCTGATTCCACAAACCATATAGGTGGTGTAGAAGGATATGACTCCTATTAGCAAGAATAAATATGGTACACGTGAAGATGGAGATTGATTTAGGACAAAATAAACAGTGTGCCCTCTGCAGTGGTTACACTGAAATGAGTGCAGTCTGAAGGCAGGTATGTTGCATTTCAGGACAGGTTGTGGTGCAAGCTGTTTGGTATAGACTAGAGGGGTAATGACGTGTTTGCTTTTCCTGCTAAGCTAACACCTACCAAACCCACTGCACCCCTCCCTACATTGTTTTCCCACTTCAATGCAAACTGCAAACCCTAAGTAGGACGATGACGTTTTGAAACCACCTTACAGTCCATAAAGCGACAGTCATGACACCTTTCTAAATAGCCGGACTCTTGGTCCAAAGCTGTCCTTAAAAGATTCGTCAACCTTTCGTCAAGTCGTGCCTCTTGTCAAATCACGACACAGAAACAAATCTGATCAGGACAAACACAACATACATATGTTCATATAAATCCGTTAGAGGACACGTTAGTTACTGTACCATTTTACACACTGTACGTTACGACTGTCAACCGCAGGCAGATGCGCAAACAAGCAGCTAGTTAGCAACGCAGCTAGCTAGTTTGTTAGCTAGCTACGAAGCGGTTGGGCAGTAGCTAGCTAGCGCTAGCTACATGTTTGCAATAACAGTTGGCTGTTAATAACAGACCATGATCACTGGCTGACATTTATCTGAAAGACATTGTCTTTATAACTTAGTCATTCACAACTAGTAACAGCTTTACGTCGTGAGTGTAAACTAACTTAGCAAACGTTAACTAACACACCTGGCTAGCTAGCTAGCTAACTAGCTCGCTTTCTGACCTATCTAACATTAGCTAGCACTGTTAATTTATCCGACAGGCCACGGAGCTGCTGAGCTCCTTTGAGTGCTTCAACTACGATCTCAGATTTATGTTTCATGACATTTAAATCTGGATAATCTAAAACAGAACATTTTGGCCGAGTTAGCGGAAATGGGCAATTACTGTGACCCTGTCTGAACGTGAATAGCCAGCTAGCGTGTTTGCTTACTGCTGCTGTTTCTAAATGCGCAGACTGGCACACAAGGATCAGTCAGCAAAGCTCGACCCCTAACCGGCTAAGCTGTGCCACATTCCAGCACAGGCACTCTCAACACGATCACGTAAACTCAAGTTGGCAAGCCAACTACACGTCTACCCGTTGGCTGTAGCTAGCTCACCACCAGCTGGTGGATGATCCCCACTGTTTGGCTGCGCCGACGATAACCTTATTGTTATGTGCAGCCTGAGCTAACTCTGACATTAACACATCGCATCATGTATCCATACAAGAACAAAGAGTAGAGGTGCAGCGCATCCATACAGAGGCAGTTCGCAGATTTACGTGGCTACTTTTTAGCAGCAAGCTAAACTGAGCTAGCGCTATCTAACGTTAGTGGAGACCAAGTGAGTTTGGTTGTAGCTAGCCAATTTAGCTAGCTAGTGCTAGCTAGCGCTAGCTTCTTGTGATAACTTGTTTAACCGAAGCCAGGCAGGGGGGTAGCTAGCTATACCTATGATTGCTCCACCAATTAGTCGAGGATATAAACGCAATGAAGATTTGCCACCTCGGTATAAATGTACGCCACAGTATCTCTTTTTCATCAGAGCTAACCTGGAGCCCTGCAGTCAAAGCGACAAGAAACAGCCAGCGTACGTGACATTATGTCGACGCTTGGTTTAGCATGCTAACGGTAGCGCGTAGGCTAGCTAGCTGCGTCTTCCTCCATGTCTCCTTACCGTAATGTTGCAGTGTATGATCAGAAGCTTTTCCCCAGTCACATTGAACTGGCAGCTAAGTTCGTCTGGTTTCCAGTCGATAATTCTAAAACGTTCATGGTTTGGGTCAAAAATTGACTCCAAGAACTTTAATTCGGCCTTCAGCCCCGAAACCGACATCTTCCACTCATCTCCAGCCAGGCCGCGGGGGGGAGGGGGCAGTAGCTAGCTGGCTGGCTAACGACTGCGACCGCGCAGTTCAGCGCCTGTATGTTTTTACAGCGCCAGGACTGTGTAACAAAAGAGGGGGTGGAGAGAGAGGCATAACCGCAGACTTCTTATGCTGGGTGTCTGGATGGGACCGGGAACAGTGGGTGAGAATTACGCTCCCCTGTTCGCCGCGAGAGACCCCGGAGAGAGCCCAGCCGTGCGTCTCATTTATTTTTTTCGAGGACCATTTATTGAGGCTTAGTATATTCTGCCCTGCTTGATTTAATACACACCGATTAAAAGTAGCAGGACGATGCTTTCCCCCTTTTTCTAATGTAAATCGCACTGCTAGTCCCTGCCACTGCCAGTCAGTCAAAAGTTTACACTCATTCGCAATCTACAGTTTGTGCTACCAGGTCTGTATGTATCTCATCTCGTGTTAATCAGGTTATAAAAGAAAACGTGTGCGAAATGTGTTTATTTTGGGGGATTTACATTACTCACTCTTTTATTATTATTATTTACTAATGATGCAGCATGTATAGAAAACTGGGTGCCTCACTTTTTGTCTCTTTATGATAATCTGTAAAAATGATTGAATATATGTACATGTAGTATGTATACTAACAAGAAATTATTTAAATAAACTGCACTTGTTGCTTCAAATAACAACTAAAAAAACGTACCAGGTCAAAAAAAGTACCAGTCAGGTCAAGTCAAGTCAAGTCAAATTTATTTGTATAGCGCTTTTTACAACTGTTGTCGTCACAAAGCAGCTTTACATAATTATTACTTAATAAAGACCACAGTGTAACGTATTAAATTATTACAGAAATAAATTTAATTAAATGTTAAACTAAAGGTAAATGACTAAAATGCATCTTAGTAAAAAACAAAAAAACAAAACAAAAATAAATGACTCGTGTTTTATTTGTCGTATATGGAGCGAACTAAGCTCGTTTCTACCCTCCTGTGATCATCACCACAACATTTACCTGTTTGATTGAATCGGCTCTGTTCTGAGAAGCACGTGCGGAAGCACACTAGAGGGCACTGCTATCTTAAAGTTGAGATTGGAAAGAATTTTTTTTTAATTTGTGGAGAGACAGGTATCAAAATGATTTAGTGTGACAGTTTTCCCAGAGAGTGCCGCCTTCCTCATTAGTTGTCTGCTCCGCTGAGCGGCAGACAGCAGTGCTCTGTCCTCGGCTGCACACGGAGGCCAGACTGAAGATGAAATTAGCTCTGTTCTTGCTGCTCAGTGTCCTCCAGATTGAGCCCCGAAACAGCACAATTAGGCAGATCCAGCAATGTGGAGTTCATTGCTCTGAGGTATGTAAATATCACCATTGGGCAATGCACTGATAAATAGATCTTCACTTGACTTGAAAATATTCTTTTCAGTTGAATGAAGTTGTTGGAGTGTAGCTCAGTTAAAATGACTTACTCACTGACCTGCAAAAAAGTTTTTACTAAACTTAGTAGTATTAGTAATGTGAGTATGAGTATATTAAGTTTTACTATATGATTAGTATATTATAATATTATGATTATGTTGCACACCTGAGCATTAGAACAGTCTTATGCGATGGTTCGGTGACTTTTATCAATCATTTATAAATAGTTCTGATCAGAGGAGAATGGGTCCCACTTGTGAGTCTTGGTTCCTCCCAAGGTTTCTTCTGAGGGTGTTTTTCCTTGGCACCTTCACATTTGACTTCACATTTGAGGGTCTTAGATTATTATTGTAACTGGATCATCTCCATTTAGCACTTGATGCACTTGGCGAGCAGTAACAACTACGAATTATTATAATAATAACAATGAAACTTATATAGCTAATAGAAAACCACTTGCACTAAAATATACAGTATAGTTTCTGTTTATGCTCTCTGTTAGTCAACATATGTCTCCAATGAAGATTTAAGCTTCATAGAGCAAGCTTGTGCCATCCAAATGGTCCTGTGTAGCATGTGATACATTGAGGGTCCAGTAGCTTGTCATTGCCCTTATTGTTTTTCTGATAATTGCATGTTGCAGTTCTCTCTGTCACTGGTAGCTTTTGACCCTGTGCCAGGTCAGTGTCTGACCACATATCTCAGAGTGTTATGCAGTGAACGTTATTTGACTTATTTTAGTTTAGTTAAGTGCATGTTTTGGTGTTTTAGAAATTTTATAAACTGTTTTTTTTTGTAACAAAAGGAGGAGAAGGACACTACTACTAGGACTTAGTGTCAATCATATAGAAAACGTCACAGTAATCCAAAAATCCTAATTTTCCTTTTTGCATAACCAGGAACTGCAGTCTTCACTTAGCCAAATGTGGGAAACCCCTTCCATTATACCATTTTAGACTGCACTTCCTTCTGACTAACAAAAAAAGACTT